>NW_028226927.1:0-22221 GCF_052327205.1 Somniosus microcephalus
AGTGGATAAATAATTACACGGATGCTGTACATAAACAAATAACAGGTCTTTACTGGAGGAGGGTCATCTCTAGACTGGAGTACAGAGGCATGCACACAGCTTATATACCGGTGTGGTTACTGCCGGTACTACAGTATACAGGAGCTGTAAAAAGTAGTTCTGACTTAAAGCACATACACTACACTACCCACCCATTTAATCTCCTCCCACAGCCCATGCACACTCTCCCCTATCACGGACTCTACCCACCCATTTAATCTCCTCCCACAGCCCATGTACACTCTCCCCTATCACAGACTCTACCCACCCATTTAATCTCCTCCCACAGCCCATGCACACTCTCCCCTATCACGGACTCTACCCACCCATTTAATCTCCTCCCACAGCCCATGTACACTCTCCCCTATCACGGACTCTACCCACCCATTTACTCTCCTCCCACAGCCCATGCACACTCTCCCCTATCACGGACTCTACCCACCCATTTAATCTCCTCCCACAGCCCATTGACACTCTCCTCTATCTTTGGCCGTGATTTTGCCAGTGGAGGTGGAGTCGCGGTGGGAGTGCTGATTGGCGGGTTCCGGTCCCACTCCTGGCTGCATCCGTTCTGTAAAAAGGATTTTCCGTTAACAGAACTTGTTAAACCCGCCCTTGGGGGTTCCCGGCCAATTAAAAGGAAGCGTGTCTGATGATGTCATTTGATGACTCATCATCAGCCGGTTTCCTTAAAGGGACCACGGCCACTTTGATTTTGACAGTTGTGCTGTCAGTGTTCTGCAGCATTCAGGTGCTGCAAACACTGACAATCACTGTACAGAGGTGCGCGGCTGCACCTAGGCTCTCTCATGACTCCCTCCATATGCTTATGGAGGGAGTCACAGCACGCAGGGAGGTTCTCTTCCCTCCCAATGGGCGGAATAGACCGCCCCAGGAGACCAACGCAGCCTGGTTGCACATTGCATAGGAGTACACAAGCAGGGATGTGGTCAGGAGGACCAGGCTGCAGTGGTGCAAACCTTTCAATGATCTCAGTAGATCACGATACGTTAGTACAAAGCCACATTCAACCTCACCCTGCTTTGCCACTCATCACATCCCCATCACTCTGCCTTCCCTACCCTACTCCTGCACATCCTTACTCACACCAACTTACCTTGTACCTCCACCCATGCCTCTCTACCTACATTATCACCCCCCCATCTCACTAGCCATCCCTCACACTCACCCTCATCCTAGTCCAATCATACCAACTAACAACACAGAAGGGTAGGCACTTGGGTGTTTTATGCAATGTTCATGTAAATTTCGGTTAATGTGTTGTCAAACATTGAAATCTTTATTTTCAACACTTTGCCTTATTGGACAGATCTGTGCTCGCCTTTGGAAGTGTCTTAGTGAGTTGCAGTGAATGGTGAGACATAACGGTATCCCCCGCAATGGTGATGAGTATGAAAGGAACGGCTTGGTCATTGTAGGAATGCTTTATGGTGATGGTGTGGGGTGGTGTTAATCTGGTGCATCATGTGGCAGCCAGGGCGTACAGCGTCAAGTGAAGTAAATCTGGCCATGGTAAGGCCATTGCTGGCCTCCCGGGCAGCAATGTGGTCGGGTGCTGATGCCCTGTGTCCTGTGCAGCATCAGATGATTGCGGAGAAGTTTGGTATTGTTGTTGGTGATGTTGGTGTGCCTGGTGAAGTTGGTGCTGGGGCTGATCGTGGAGGGATTCAGAGGACCAAGGTGAGATTTTTTCAAGGGCACCGATGTTGCTGGAATAGATGGCAGCTGAAGTTGAGATGACAGAAGTGATCTGTCAATGGTAAGAGAGCTTGATCCAAGGAGGTGACAGTGGATAGAGAGTTTACTCCAAACACTTCCAAACTGCATACAGCTCAAAAGTGTCCTCCAAGCCCTGACGCCTCAAGCTTCTGACACAGGAAAGTGACCAGCTGTGAAATGGTAGCTTTCAGGCCACTTTTGCAGCCCTCACCTATTCACAGCAAAGGGGAGACACAGAGAACCCGACCTACTTACTGTTAAATCTGTGAGTTGTTCAAGTAATTAATACTCAGACTTAATCAGTAACAATAAAACAGGTCTTTACTGGTTGGAGGTAGGGACTATACGTAGGTCTTTACTTCATGCCCACAGGCGGGAACTGAGGGGAGATCAGTACCCACAGTACTATTTATACCCCTATGGCCAGGAGTGGTACTGCGTATCACTACACCCAACAAGTAGTGCAGTCCTGTCCATAGGTTCAAAGTAGCACACATATTACATACACAACATTCCTCCCTTCCTAGCTTTACAGTCATCTCCCCATTTAACATAACGTAATAACATATATACATATATAACTTCAGGTTTACATAACAGAATAACATAGAGACATAGATAACTTCATGTCACAACAGATCACAGATTCAGTCTCTGCGGAAAACAGTTCACAGATTCAATCTCTGTGGTGTAGTCGGTTCACGTTGCTGGAGTGACTCATTCAATAGTCCTTCCATGGATTTAACAGTTTGAACTTCCGAACTGAATTGGCTCCATTCGGAGGGACCACGTGTGTGATCTGGTAGAGGTAATAATGGTTCAGATGGGTCATCTTCTGTTTCGACTTTTCCTTTTCTGCTTCTTGGAGACTCTCTGGGCTCCACTGTCAGCTGCCAGCTGCATGCGCAGTTCCTCCTTCTCTCCCTCCTTTTTCCGTAGTAGAGCCACCTTCTCCCGATGTTCCGTAAACTTTCGGTGCTCCTCCATGATTTCTGTATGGTGGGAGTCGAAGTTACAAGTTGGGCAGGACAGGACATAGTAATATTCGGTGTCGTCCTGATCTAGGCCAGCGAGAGGGTCTTCTATTTCCTCCATACCCAGCTGGGCGTTAGCCAGCTTTTGTTCCAAGTCCAGACATCTTTCCTGAAGAGAATTCTTCATGCGTACCTCTTCATCCAGCTTTTTCTGGGCTTTCAGCAAATCGTTTACTAATGACCTCATTTGAGATTTTACTACTTCAACTTCTTTTGGAGATTGATTGATCGGACTATTCAATCCCTCAACCGGAGCAGCTGTTTCAGCGGTCTGTTGTTCTACGTTGACGTGAGTCAGCGTACTTTTGGCATCCAAGGGCTGCTCTGTTGCAGTCATCTCAGTCTGTGTTGCCACCTCAGCTCTTCCAATAACCTTTGAGAGCTCCGAACCCCTTTCGTTTGAATATTGAAGTTCGTGTTCAAGTTTTTCCCATTTCAGAGTCCTGTCCTTCAGCATATGCAGGAGTTGGCTGGCCGTTAACTCCTCTGACATCAGACGTTTTGTGTGCTCCTGCTCCATTTTCTCCATCAGCTGCTTCTGTTGTCTTTCCAGATTCTCCAACTCTATATCAAAGAACTCTTTCGTTGCATTCAACTCTTGCTCACAACGGCGAAGCATTTGTTCTAATTGCTGTTGTAGTTTGAAATGGAGTTGAGTTCGAGCCCGGTGTCCCTCAGAAATGGGCACATCAGTAGACTTGCCAGACTCAGAATCCACAGTTAAACTATGTTGTTGTTGCTCAGTGGAATTCTGTGCTGAAACTTTGTCTTTTGCACCTGAGTTGGGCTTACCATCATCCGTTCCAGAGTCTGGGCCGACTATCTTCACCGAGTTCTCACTCGTTATTGTTTGTAGGAAATGCCAGTCCATATTCATTTTCCTAATCCACTCCCGTCCTAGTAGTGGAGAACCTCCTTCAGATATCACATATAAGTCCATTATTTGACTGTCTTCACCCTTGTGGACCACTGCAACCTCTATTTTCCCGATGGGGTACACTCTTTGCCCCGTGTATGTTTTCAATATAATCCCCGTATCCTGTAGGGGAATATGTTGGAATAACTTTCCGTAATCTTTCTTATTTATGACCGTCAATGCCGATCCAGTGTCCAATTCCAGTTTTACTTGGACTCCTTCTATCTGAAGAGTGACCCAAATTGTCTGGAGGTCTGCACCCTTACCAGCGTTGAGTACTCTTAAGCTAGCCGGTTCATTACAGCTTAAGCTAGCCAGTTCATTACAGCTAGCGTCTGAATCGGACTCCTGTTCGGTCACCTTGTGTACCTTTGCGTATTTTCCTTGCGGTGACTTCTTGTTGCTGGTCTTCTTCCCTGACCTGCATACTCTAGCTATATGTCCAAGCCTACCACAAGTTCTACATTCTTGGTTTTTAAACCAACACTGGTTCTGATCATGCGTTGTCTTTCCACAACGATAACATTTGCCAGAACTCACACCCAATTTGTGAGCACTGAGCTCCGGTGACCGTAACTGCATTACTGTCGTGCCTCTCGCTGCGGCTTCGTGTGCTGCTGCCATAGTGACTGCCTTCTCAAGCGTCAGCTCATTCTCCTCGAGCAGTCGCTTTTGTGTATCCTGTTTAAATAAACCACACACAAATTTGTCTCGAAGTGCCTCTGTCAGTCCCGTTCCAAACTGGCAATATTTCGCTAATTTACGCAATTCCAGCAAATATTCAGCATTGCTTTCATGCTGTAGCTGCCTTCTGTCGTAAAATTTAAATTAAAAGTTCCGCTAGCATCAGCGGCGTGGGGTTTAGATGATCTTTCAGGACAGTAACAATCTCATCGAACGTCTTATCCGCCGGTTCATCTGGTGATAACAGGTGTTTCAATTGCCCGTATGTCTTCGCACCCATTAAATTTAATAATGTTAGAGCTTTATCTTGGTCACGAATTTTATTGGCCTTACAATAATTTTTTACTCTTTCAACATATATGGCCCAATCTTCGAGGTCACTATCAAAGGTGCTAATATTCCCGTGTTTAGGCATTGTAGATTTGCAATTTCTCAGATTTTTTTTTTTTACTGCTATCCAAGATGGCGGCTTCCCGCTCTTGACGTCGTCCTCCGCCCACAAAATGGCGGTTTTCCCGCGCTTGGCGGTCTTCACCCGTCCCCCAACGCCGTCTCCCTTCAGCCCCCGAGTGCGGCCCTTATCTTCGCCGCGATCGCCCGAGTGCGGCCCTTATCAGCGGATGCGATCGCTGGATTGCGAAGCGGCTCTCGGCTCTTATCAGGAGATGCGATCGCTCTGTTGAAACGTCTCCCGCTAGAAGCGGCTCTCGCGCCCTATTCCTCCAGCTCCCCCAGCCCCGTTCTTGCGGCCAACGCGGTCGACTGCCTGTCGCGTCGCTGCCCGGCTCAGACAACGGCTTACCCACCACCAAGCTGGAGAAGAAGCTGACGGTCGCCGATGGAGGCTCCGAGGTCAGGATGTCTTCCAGTGGGGTGGAGAGGGTGGAAACCTCTCTGCAACGTCCTGGCTGTGGACGAAGCTGCCGTGGAGTGACTGCCGCAGGGTCCGAATCAGACTCGTCGCCAGTGTTAAATCTGTGAGTTGTTCAAGTAATTAATACTCAGACTGAATCAGTAACAATAAAACAGGTCTTTACTGGTTGGAGGTAGGGACTATATGTAGGTCTTTACTTCATGCCCACAGGCGGGAACTGAGGGGAGATCAGTACCCACAGTACTATTTATACCCCTATGGCCAGGAGTGGTACTGCGTATCACTACGCCCAACAAGTAGTGCAGTCCTGTCCATAGGTTCAAAGTAGCACACATATTACATACACAACACTTACCTGACGTGATCTCCGAACGACGTGAACCCCGTAAAAAATGTGGTTAAATAGAAATAGGCTGGCAAAATAGTAGTTAACAAGCAGTTAAATATCTTAAATGCCTCCCCTGCCGCCTGGTCATACACATAGACATAGAAGATAGGAGCAGGAGTAGGCCATTCGGCCCTTCGAGCCTGCTCCACCATTCAACGAGATCATGGCTGATCATCCAAACCCTAGCACCCGGTCCCTACACCGACAGCCATCCCACCCAAGCCCTATCCCCGTAACCCTTAACCCCGCGTATTTAATCCCCCCTAACACTAAGGGCCAATTTTTATCATGGCCAATCAACCAAACCCGCACATCTTTGGACTGTGGGAGGAAACCGGAGCACCCGGAGGAAACCCACGCAAACACGGGGAGAATGTGCAAACTCCACAGTCACCCGAGGCCGGATTTGAACCCGGGTCCCTGGCGCTGTGAGGCAACAGTGCTAACCACTATGCCACTGTGCTGCCCTGAAATCACAGACCTGACACTTTGGAAACTTACATGGAGGCGGGTTCCCAACCCGCTGTCAATCATTTCGATTTTGACAGCAGACCCGCCTCCAAACACACCCTCTGAGCGCCGGCAAAACTCAGCCCATGGACTCGACCCACCCGTTTAATCTCCTGAGGGGAAGAACTGCAAGTCTCTCTGTCCAAAATGTTAATGAATCAAAGCTCTAGAATATTCAATGCAACCTCACATCCTCCATTCTTAATGCTGACGTGAAAATTCCACAATCCCATCATATTCCACACAACATTTCATTATCCTTCACTTTTCCCCTTGTACTGGTGTCTCTGCCAGGTTTCCACTGCTCCATCTGGTTTGAAGAATACTGAGCTGACAGCACAGATAAATTACCTTGTGAGATAAACAAGACGGTGGGCACCTCTTAACATATTAAGGAGGCAAGAGAGGAAAGTTTGAATCATTCAGATTCAAAATATCCTTTCTTGATGGGATGACAAAAACAATACAGCTCAGCTTTCAAACTTCTGTCAGGAAGGATATTGCCAGTCTACGCAGCTCAGTGCAAAGTTGTGTGTTATGACCATGCCAGGCCACAAGATGGTGATGTGGGATTTAATAATGAGCGAGGTTTTCAGTGTAATCAGCTGAGGAACAAAACAACACCCCTTCTTGGCAACCAAGCGGGTGATTAGGCAAAGCCATGTGACTTCAGGCCTTGCGCCATTTTTCTTATTGATTCATCGAGTTATGTGGAACTAGGTTTTCCACAGCAGGTGTCAGTATTGCCAACTCTCGCGAATCCATCGTGAGAGACGCGGTTTCGGAGTGAAACATAGAAGATAGGAGCAGGAGTAGGCCATTCGGCCCCTCGAGCCTGCTCCACCATTCAATGCGATCATGGCTGATCATCCAAATTCAGTACCCGGTCCCTGCCTTCTCCCCATATCTCTTGATCCCTTTAGCCTTAAGAATTATATCCAACTCCTTCTTGAATATATTTAATGAATTGGCCTCCACTGCCTTCTGTGGTAGAGAATTCCACAGGTTCACCACTCTCTGGGTGAAGAAATTCCTCCTCATTTCTGTCGTAAATGGCTTACCCCTTATCCTTAGACTGTGACCCCTGGTTCTGGACTCCCCCTGCTGGCGTGGTGACAGCGTGGCCACCGATCCACCTGCTCCTGCTCCTATTTCTTATGTTCTTGTGTCAGAAAGAAAGCATCACTCGCGATGGAACGCCTAAATCTCGGCACACGCGCTTTGCGCATGCGAGAAGAAGAAATACGCCGATTGATGCTATTAGTGAAATCACAAACAAGTTCTTTTGCATTTGAAACTTTGCTGAAATGCCCGCCAGAGGAAATCTTTATCACGGCATTTACAACGTCATTGCACATCGCGACCAGAGCAATACACCTTCTGTTGGCTACCATATATGCCTTTAATCTCTGATTCCAACCTACTGACCTATCAGTGGTCATTAACAGCAGTCTTCTAGAAGCCCTTTCAAAGCTGACAAATTTCTGCCTTCTAGTAAGCCAGAGACGATTATCAAATAAAATTTGACAGCAAGCCACATAAGTAGATATTAGGGCAGGTGACCAAAAGCTTGGTCAAAGAGGTCAGTTTTAAGGCGCGTCTTAAAGGAGGAGAGGTTTAGGGAGGGAATTCCAGAGCTTAGGGCCCGGGCAGCTGAAGACACGGCCGCCAATGGTGGAGCGATTAAAATGGGGAATGCGCAAGTGACCAGAATTGGAGGAGCGCAGAGATCTCGGAGGGTTTTAGGGCCGGAGGAGGTTGTGTTCTGGAATGAGTGACGGTCTGGCCTTGCATTGTGTCATCAAAAACTACGAACAGGCTCAGCAATTTGAACAAGGCAGGTTGGTAAATGCCTTCAGAAGAAGTGATCGGTAGCAAACTGATTTAAATAACTTGGTGAAATACACAAAGAGCTGTCAATTTTTTTTATTTGTTCCCGGGATGTGGGCGTCGCTGGCAAGGCCGGCATTTGTTGCCCATCCCTAGTTGCCCTTGAGAAGGTGGTGGTGAGCCGCCTTCTTGAACCGCTGCAGTCCGTGTGGTGAAGGTGCTCCCACAGTGCTGTTAGGGAGGGAGTTCCAGGATTTGGACCCAGCGACAATGAAGGAACAGCCAATATACTTCCAAGTCAGGATGTTGTGTGACTTGGAGGGGAACTTGTTCCCATGCACCTGCTGCCCTTGTCCTTCTAGGTGGTAGAGGTCACGGGTTTGGGAGGTGCTGCCGAAGAAGTTCAGGCGAGTTGCTGCAGTGCATCTTGTAGATGGTACACACTGCAGCCACGGTGCTCCGGTGGTGGAGGGAGTGAATGTTTATGGTGGTGGATGGGGTGCCAATCAAGCGGGCTGCTTTGTCCTGGATGGTGTCGAGCTTCTTGAGTGTTGTTGGGGCTGCACTCATCCAGGCAAGTGGAGAGTATTCCATCACACTCCTGACTCGTGCCTTGTAGATGGTGGAAAGG
This sequence comes from Somniosus microcephalus, assembly GCF_052327205.1. Classification (NCBI taxonomy): domain Eukaryota; kingdom Metazoa; phylum Chordata; class Chondrichthyes; order Squaliformes; family Somniosidae; genus Somniosus; species Somniosus microcephalus. The sequence goes on from NW_028226927.1 coordinate 8,647, forward strand.
CTTTGGGGAGTCAGGAGGTGAGACACTCACCGCAGAATACCCAGCCTCTGACCTTTGCTGGTTGCCACTTTATTTATGAGGCTGGTCCAAGTAAGTTCCAGTTAAATTAAACACATTTGAACAAATCCCAAAAGATGTCTGCATTTGAATTCAAAATGTTTGGTCATTCAGAGTAAGGTCCCTCTGCAATGTTCCATTAAATACTCACAGTTCACACAGCATAATCAGCTGACACCTGTAACAGTGGTATCAGCTAGGGCCTGATTTTTGAGAGTGAAGCTGGTTTTAAACCTCTTATGTACTGGACAGAATTAAAGAAGCCTATACTAAAAACTAGGTAAAAATGCTTCATTTTTTTTATCATAACCTCGATACTATCTCAACCATTTCCCCAGGAAGCAAGGATCCAAGGCCTATACAGTATTATTCCACTGCTTTAAGTTAAGTGTCAGCCATGGCTCAGTGGGCAGCATTCTCGCCTCTGAGCCAGAAGGTTGTGGGTTCTAAATCCCACTCTAGAAACTTGAGCACAACAATCTAAGCTGACACTCCAGTGCAGTGCTGAGGGAGCGCTGCACTGTCGGAGGTGCTGTTTTTTGGCTGAGACATTAAAACAAGGCTCCGTCTAACCCCTCAGGTGGATGTAAAAGATCCCCATGGCACTGCTTGAAGAAGAGCAGGGGAGTTTTCCCCAGTGTCCTGGCCAATATTTATCTCTCGACCAACAGCACTGGCCATTTATCTCATTGCTGTCTCTGGAATCTTGCTGTGCACAAGTTGGCTGCCACGAATTCCCGACATTACAACATTGACCACACTTCAAATTGTACTTTATTGGCTGTAAATCGCTTGGGACGTTCTGAGGTGCTATATAAATGTGTGTTCTATCTTTCCGCTTTACTTATTCCCCTATAATGGGAAATGACTACCTCTGTCCGCTGTTGACAGTGAAATGGAGAATAGCTTTAAGAAGAATGTGTCTATGATTTTACTATCAATCTATGGCCAATTTTCCTTCACAATGTCTGTTTAATGATTCAGCAACAACAACGTGTATTTATATAGTGCCTTTAACGTAGTAAGACGTCCCAAGGCGCTGCACAGGAGTATTGTAAGACAAAGAATTTGACACCGAGCCACATAAGGAGAAATTAGGGCAGGTGACCAAAAGCTTGGTCAAAGAGGTCGGTTTTAAGGAGCGTCTTAAAGGAGGAAAGAGAGGTAGAGAGGCGGAGAGGTTTAGGCAGGGAATTCCAGAGCTTAGGGCCTAGGCAACCATCTACAAAGTAGTTAAGAACCCGTCTGAAAAAGAAACATTCATCAAAACTGCTGCAGGCAAAGAGAGGACAAATGGGGATAGAAATTACTTCGCTGGATCCAAAGTGGGTGCCACAAAGTTCAATTCTGCAGCTCGACGTTCCTTGCTGGAAGCGCGCCTGACATCATATTGGTTTGGGTGCTCAAAAGGTATCCTTGGTGGTCACCAGCAACAAACACAGGCATCAGTTACCTGTTCTAGTGCTACTAGAGGTGGCTCCCCAGTGGCTACAGCTTGGGAGGTGGAAGGTTGCTGAACCTCCAGTGAGAGTCCTTGAGATGGCCATAGTGGACCACCTCAAGGAGCTGTGTCCGGTGGTGACTGCTGGGACTCGGCTTCAGCTGTCCCAGGTGGCTGTCTGGCACCAACAAGGGCACTGGTTGAAAGGCTTGTGGGGAGCAGGCGTGTTGTCCTCCTGAGAGAGGACAGCAGGTGCCTCTCCCATGGAGCCAATGCTATTCTTAAGCTGTTGAGCCTCAGCACTATCACTGCTCTGCGCAAGAAGAGAGTGCAGGTGTGCTGGGAGGCTCTTGAAGCATCTATCCATGCTCTCCTTCAGGTTTTGCTTTGAGGACATGAATGTCAGGGTAGAATAGAGTGTGAAAGGTGGCAGAGGTGTGAGCAGGTGAAGGAAGTAAGAGTGAGGAGCGTAGCAGATGTAGAGTGTTGCAGTTGGAGCAGAAGGAAGTGGAGTAAAGTGTGCTGCAGTGATTGGAGGAGAATGGTAATTGTCCCTAACCCGCGGCTTCTACCACCTAGAAGGACAAGGGCAGAAGGTGCATGGGAACACCATCACCTCCAAGTTCCCCTCCAGGTCACACACCATCCTGTCTTAGAAATACATCGGCCGTTCCTTCACCGTCGCTGGGTCAAAATCCTGGAACTTCCTCCCTAACGGCACTGTGGGAGCACCTTCACCTCAGATAAGGCGACCAAAGCTGCACACAATACTCAAGGTGTGGTCTCACCAAGGCCCTGTACAACTGCAGCATAGTTTGTCTATTATGTCGGATTCAGCAACCGCAAGACAGGTGGCTGTCATGAGTTCCCTAATATATACTAGAGTATATTTGTTTTTTTTTTGGTGAGTTAACATTAACTAATAATCATTAAATCTTTATGTACCTGGTCCATTGCGGGTGAATATCGTGAGCGGTGACTTTGTTTTAAACTGGGCTGTGCTGTACGTGAGGGCTCACCACGCAGACCAGATGAGGGGATTTGGATGAGGGAAAGTTCCTGAAACGGGATTTTGAAAGAGTGATTCTCTTTCACTGGGGGTTACAAGATCACAAGATAGTTATGGATGAGTTATGGATCCATGCAGAAACTTTAATGTCTCCCACTCGCAGCATTCCATTGTCACTTAAATAATTTCACTGATTTTGCCTCCACAACCCGATCTGGGTCTTCATCTCATGTGTTGTTCACTCTTATGTGAAGATCTTCGTACTACCAGTCCTAAGTTTCCCAATTACTAGTATACTCTTGTCTTAATCTCACAATTTCAAGAGTGAAGTTAGGAAACACCTCTACACACAAACGGTGGTAAAAGTTTGGAACTCTCTTCCGCAAACGGCAATTGATGCTCGATCAATTGTTAATTTTAAATCGGAGATTGTCTTTCTGTTAACCAAAGGTATAAAGGGATATGGGGCAAAGTGGGTAGATGGTGTTAGGTCGCAGATCAGCCATGATCTCAGTGAATGGCGGAGCAGGCTCGAGGAGCTGAATGAAACATGGAAACATAGAAGATAGGAGCAGGAGTAGGCCATTCGGCCCCTCGAGCCTGCTCCACCATTCAATGAGATCATGGCTGATCAACCAAACTCAGTACCCGGTCCCTGCTCTCTCCCCATATCCCTTGATCCCTTTAGCCTTAAGAAATATATTTAACTCCTTCTTGAATATATTTAATGAATTGGCTTCAACTGCCTTCTGTGGTAGAGAATTCCAGAGGTTCACCACTCACTGGGTGAAGAAATTCCTCCTCATCTCTGTCCTAAATGGCTTACCCCTTAGACTGTGACCCCTGGTTCTAGACTCCCCCGCCATCGGGAACATCCTTCCTGCATCTAGTCTGTCTAGTCCTGTTAGAATTTTATAAGTTTCAATGAGATCCCCTCTCATTCTTCTAAACTCCAGCGAGTATAAGCCCAATCAACCCAATCTCTCCTCATACGTCATTCCTGCCATCCCAGGTATCAGTGGTGAATCTGCGCTGCACTCCCTCCATGGCAAGAACATCCTTCCTCAGATAAGGCGACCAAAACTGCACACAATACTCAAGGTGTGGTCTCACCAAGGCCCTGTGCAACTGCAGCAAGACATCCCTGTTCCTGTACTCGAACCCTCTCGCATACTATTTGCCTTCTTAACAGCCTGCTACACCTGCATGCATATCTTCAGCGACTGCTGCACAAGGACACCCAGGTCTCGTTGCACTTCCCCTTCTCCCAATCTATTGCTGTTCAGATAATAATCTGCCTTCCTGTTTTTGCCACCAATGTGGATAACCTCGCATTTATCGATATTATACTGCATCTGCCATGCTTCTGCCCAATCACCCAATCTGTCCAAATCATCCTGTAGTTTCTCGGCATCCTCCTCACAGTACACACGCCCACCCAGCTTTGTCTGCAAACTTGGAGATATTATATCTAGTTCCCTCGTCTAGATCATTACTATATATTGTGAATAGCTGGGGTCCTAGGACCGATCCCTGCGGTACCCCACTAGTCACTGCCTGCCACTCAGAAAAAGACCCGTTTATTCCAACTCTTTGCTTCCTGTATGCCAACCAGTTCTCTATCGAAGTCAGTACCTTGCCCCCAATCCCATGTGCCTTAACTTTACACGATTCTTTTTCCGAGTGGCAGGAAGTGACTAGTGGGGTACCGCAGGGATCGGTCCTAGGACCCCAGCTATTCACAATATATATTAATGATCTGGACAAGGGAACTAGATGTAATATCTCCAAGTTTGCAGATGACACAAAGCTGGGTGGGCGTGCGTGCTGTGAGGAGGATGCCAAGAAACTCCAAGATGATTTGGACAGGTTGGGTGATTGGGCAGAAGCATGGCAGATGCAATATAACGTGGATAAATGCGAGGTTATCCACTTTGGTGTCAAAAACAGGAAGGCAGATTATTATCTGAATGGCAATAGATTGGGAGAAGGGGAAGTGCAACGAGACCTGGGTGTCCTTGTGCACCAGTCGCTGAAGGTAAGCATGCAGGTGCAGCAGGCGGTTAAGAAGGCAAATGGTATGTTGGCATTCGTAGCGAGAGGGTTTGAGTACAGGAACAAGGATGTCTTGCTGCAGTTGTACAGGGCCTTGGTGAGACCACACCTTGAGTATTGTGTGCAGTTTTGGTCGCCTTATCTGAGGAAGGATGTTCTTGCCATGGAAGGAATTCAGCGAAGATTCACCAGGCTGATACCTGGGATGGCAGGAATGACGTATGAGGAGAGATTGGGTCGATTGGGCTTATACTCGCTGGCGTTTAGAAGAATGAGAGGGGATCTCATTGAAACTTATAAAATTCTGACAGGACTGGACAGACTAGATGCAGGGAGGATGTTCCCGATGGTCGGGGAGTCCAGAACCAGGGGTCACAGTCTAAGGATAAGGGGTAAGCCATTTAGGACAGAAATGAGGAGGAATTTCTTCACCCAGAGAGTGGTGAACCTGTGGAATTCTCTACCACAGATGGCAGTAGAGGTCAATTCATTAAATATATTCAAGAAGGAGTTGGATATATTTCTTAAGGCTAAAGGGATCAAGGGATACGGGGAGAAGGCAGGGACAGGGTACTGAATTTGGATGATCTGCCATGATTTCATTGAATGGCGGAGCAGGCTCAAGGGGCCGAATGGCCTACTTCTGCTCCTATCTTCTATGTTTCTATGTTTCTATGAAGGAGGGTGTGTCTTATGAAGAAAGGTTGAGCAGGTTGTACCTATACTCATTGGAGTTTAGAAGAATGAGACGGGATCTTATTGAAACATATAAGATTCTGAGGGGGCTTGACAGGGTAGATGCAGAGCGGATGTTTCCCCTCATGGAGGAATCTAGAGCTAGGGGGCATAATTTCAGAATAAGGGGGCACCCGTTTGTGGTAAACCACTTTTATCGTTCACTATCGTTACACAATGGTTATCACTTTTTATATCGTTACACTATGGTTATCACTGTTTACACTGTTGTATCACTACACAAGGTCACCTCTTGCCACGCTGTTATACCTGGGCTGACCACAGCTGACTCCGCCCATGGCTCCGCCTGCTTGCCCAGGTATAAAGGTGGTCGACTGGCTGGTATTCCTCCTTGTTGGATCCGATCACCCACGAGGGTGGGCTCTGTTATTTAGCCAATAAAAACCTATAGTTACTAACTTAACTCGTCGCTTTTCATGAACTGAATTGATAGGTATATCACCTTTTAAATCAGAAATGAGGAGGAATATCTTCTCGCAGAGGGTCGTGAATCTTTGGAATTCTCTTCCCCAGAGAGCTGTGGAGGCTGGGTCATTGAATATATTTAAGGTGGAGATAGACAGATTTTTGAATTGTAAGGGAGTCAAGGGTTATGGGGTGTGGGCAGGGAAGTGGAGTTAAGGCCAAGATTAGATCAGCCTTGATCTTATTGAATGGCGGAGCAGGCTCGAGGGGCTGAATGGCCTATCCCTGCTCCTACGTCTTATGTTCTTATGTTCTTTGCTTTGTGAAGGGAACATGAACAATGAAAACATCATCAACCAGCTGATTGGACAGAAGCTGGTGAACTTGGAAAGGTTTGTCTTAACCTGTTGATCATGTATTATTAGTGAAAGTCGCAGTGAGCAATATGAGCAGTTTAACAGATACAGTAATATTGGTGCACAGTCGGGTGGAATAGTTCATTGTGATTGGTAGATCTTCCATGGCGTTGCTCACAGGCAGTCTGGGGCCGAGAGCTTGGTTACTGAGCCCCACTCTCAGCTCCTCACTGTTGACAAGCTCCTCCCAGCCCTTGATTTTGGTGCTCACTCCCTGATCTGTAAATGTAGACAACCACTTATCATTGGTAGACCTCCCATGCCATTGCTCATAGGTAGTCAATGAGTGTCAGCATGGATTTGTGAAGGGCCGGTCATGTCTGACTGATCTAATAACCTTTCGGAGGAGGTCAGTAACATGGACAAGGGAGTGTCTCTGGATCTTGTATGTGTGGACTTCCAGAGGGTTAAATTATGAGGACAGGTTGCACAGACTGGGCTTGTATTCCCTCTAGTATAGAATATTAAACGGTGATATAATTGAGGTGTTTAAGATGTTCAAAGAGTTGGTAGGGTAGATCGATAAAAACGATTTCCTCTGGCGGGGAAATCCAGAACAAAGGGGCATGAGATTAAAATTAGAGTTAGCCTGGTCAGGGATGTGATGTCAGGAAGCACTTCTTCTCCCAAAGGCTAGCGGAATTGTGGAACTCTCTCCCCCCATATCTATTGAGGCTGGGGGTCAATTGAAAACTTCAAAAATGAGATTGATAGATTTTTGTTAGGCAAGAGTTTTAAGGGATGTGGAACCAAGGCGGGGAAATCGAGTTAACATACAGGTCAGCCATGCTTTGGCAGAACAGACTCGAGGGGCTGAAAGGCCTCCTCCTGTTCCTAAGTTGATCAAGAGATATCAAACAAAGACAGGTAAATGGATTTGAGGTGCAGAGCAGCCATGGTCTAATTGAATACTGGAGCAGGCTCGAGGGGCTGAATGGCCGGCTCCTGTTGCTTTAAATGTATGCAATTACTTAACATAATTGGTAGAAGGCAAACAATCCCATCACTGCCCATCGCCCACGCACCTTGTGCTATGGGTCATAACCACATGGAAACCTGTTATTGCTTTCTAGCGAAACAAGTCAGTTTAACTTAAGTAAAGCCCAAAGGTTTTTCCCATATATGGTTTCAAGGTGAGGTCAAACCGTGACATAACCGAGTAAGCCCCACCCTCACACTGCACATCACACTGAGATGAGACATCACAATAGCTTTGTAAAGTAGATAAATATTAGCCAGGCTGAGATAACAACAGTTTGTAAAGGCAAGGGAACTGCACTGAGTCTGATCTGTCTAGGACTGAATGCGGTCGGCTCGAACATCTGAACAGCTTTGCTCTGTGAAGACAACACGAACAATTGAAACATCATCAACCAGCGGCTTGGACAGAATTCGTGAACTTTGAAAGGTTTGTCTTTCTGGGATCTCAGGAATGGACGTATGAGGAGAGATTGGGTTGATTGGGCTTATATTCGCTGGAGTTTAGAAGAATGAGGGGATCTCATTGAAACTTATAAAATTCTAACAGGACTAGACAGACTAGATGCAGGAAGGATGTTCCCGATGGTTGGGGAGTCCAGAACCAGGGGTCACCATCTAAGGATAAGGGGTAAGCCATTTAGGACAGAGATGAGAAGGAATTTCTTCACCCAGAGAGTGGTGAACCTGTGGAATTCTCTACCACAGAAGGCAGTTGAGGCCAATTCATTAAATATGTTCAAGGAGTTGGATATATGTCTTGAGGCTAAAGGGATCAAGGGATATGGGGAGAAAGCAGGGACAGGGTACTGAATTTGGATGATCAGCCATGATCTCATTGAATGGCGGAGCAGGCTCGAGGGGCCGAATGGCCTACTCCTGCTCCTATCTTCTATGTTTCTATGTTCCTATGTCTTAACCTGTTTATCTTGTATTATTAGTGAAAGTCATAATGAGCAATATGAACAGTTTATCAGATACAGTAATATTGATGCACACTCAGGTGGAATAGTTCAGTTTGTTATTGGTAGTTCTTCCATAGCGTTGCTCATAGGTAGTCTGAATCCCGGAGCCTGGTTACTGATGGTTACTGAGCCCCACTCCTCACTGACCGTCTCCTCCCAGTCCTGGAGTTTAATGCTCACTCCCTGATCTGTAAATGTAGACAACTATTTACTGACTGTGACTAACTGTGTTTGGAGCTGTACTTCCAGCTTGTATCAATCCCCGTGAAAGTCAGAGTCAGTTACAGCAAAATCCGTGCAGATATAAAGGCTCAAATCCTGGAAACTGAAAGCAGGTCAGTTCATGCTGGTTGTTCTGATCAACTTGTCCTGGACACGGGGATAGTCTGTGGGACAGCTCAGCCCGACCATTTAAAAAGTCAAGAGCGTCCCTCTTGAAACCGCTGATTGGTGTTGAATGAACGGCTCTAAATAAGAGGAGAGGCTGACAGGGAGAGTGAACAACTGAATAATCAGTTTCTCAAAGTGTTCACCAGTACTGAGAGCTCAGGGTTAAGACTCGAAGAATGTACTCCTGGGCAGTAATGCCACTGGAGCTGCCTTGTCCGAGCTTGGTACCTGCCCACACAGCTCGACGCTGGCCCAGGTGTTGACTTTTTAAAGGGAATTTGATAAATCCTTTTACAGGTTATATGGTTTACTATACGAGGGGAGCGATAAAATGCCTGTCGTTGTCCTTGTTGCAATCCAGTGATTTTTGTCATTTCTTCTTCTGCCACAGGTACAGGTTGGTGTCAGGACGAGTGAGAGGAAATGGACGGTTTCATCAAACTACCAACAGACTAAAGTTGTCAGTAACAAAACCACAAAGACACCTGGATCACACATCCTGACATCACATCAATGCCAGCAGAGATACCACAAAGGAGGAAACAGCAACACTGAAATACCCCTCAACCCATCCATTTCTTTAGTGTCAACTGTACATCTTTTAATTTCTTTATTTGACGGCCAATAACAGATCCATTTAAACTCGCAGCCAATGATTGGAGATGGTGTTAAACCAACTCTTTCCCTTCTGGCACGTTTCTTTCCCATTTTTAAAAATTTCCCACGCCCCTCTCCCTCCTTCCTAGTTCTCCCCTGGGCTGGACCTTCACGTCCAGCACTCAGGTCCCCGCATCGGCATCGAGCACCAACCCTGCTCCAACTCCAGGCTCAGTTTGGCATTGCTCGGGGTTAACTGCACTGGCACTGGATAGGGCCCAGTCCATACAGTCATCTCCGACCGATGTCGACCGGTGGTCCAAGTGTTGGGACTGAACAGGAAAGTCTCAAGGGTGGACGCTCCGGTTGTTGCCTCGATGGTGTGGAATGGGATGAGCTGGTTAAAGCCAATCCATCCCAGTCAACTACATCGGGTGAAACCCCGGTACCATTTGTACTGAGGCCTCCCAGGATAGAGGGAGAGTCCTCCTCTGGCACCAGCTGGTTCGGAGGTGTCCGTGCCTACTGGTGCCAGAATCAGGCTGGTTCCCCCAAGCGCCACCAGCTACTGTTGGTGTGTCCTTCCCCAGAGGCATCCGTCCCCTCTGGTGACACCAACGCAGCCCCGGGACATTGTCTCCAGTTGGCGCCAGCTCATTTGGGGGCACCACCCTCGGTGGAATCGACCCTACACAGGGTCACCTATGCTGTGGGTGACGTCCACTTTGGTGAGTGCAGCTGCAGATCTCTATTTATAGATCTGTAGCTCCCACCCACCACTGTGGACCCACCTTCAGCCGCTCCCTACGACACTCGAGAGGCACTCCCAGGGAGGGTGCGTGCGCTCCAGAAACCAAACTGGGAGCCTGAGTTGACCACGGCTTCCGTGCATTGAGGTTTGTCCATGTATTCAAAGCAAGGGTGACTTCGAGTCTGAAACTGTGAGTTCTGGAAGTCCCATCACTTGTGGGGGTTGAGTCTTTACCTGGGGTCTTGCAAAGGCCTCAGGCATCGACCTTTGTTGGAATCCCCCTCCCAATTTCCAAGGCGGTTTGGGCAGACTTGATAGGCGCGCCCCAGTTATGGCCAAGGTTGACAGCCCCGCCACTCTGCCTCACAACTTAAGTTTCGCTGGTACAGCTGGTGAACTTCAGTCGTGAAAGCCTCAGAAGGAAGGGAACTGCCCAGGAAACTAGTCCTGTTCCACCCACCAGAATCCAAATGGTGGGACATGTGGGTCTGGCGGACCTTCCTGCAGTGTTTGGCGCATATCCCGAATTCCCTGCCATCAAATCCACTGGGGCTGGCTTCACTGACCAGTAGGTGAGTTGAGGGAGCAATCCCTGCCAGAGAGGACCACCTTCAGAGAGTATCTGCTGCAGCAGCAGACTGTGTGGGTGCTCTCAATGTAGGAGCAGGATCTATCATCCAGTGGATCTTGCATCGCCACTTACTTTGTCCTCACACCTTGGGGATCCTTCAGGTTCTGCAGATGCCCATTGGTGCTGAGGTCTTCTTTGGCGAGCAAGTGGAGGATCTGCTGTAGCAGAACCTTCAGGCATTCCCGAATTGACACACAAGGGTGGGAGGGCACTGCTCACTTTGTAGCTTAGCCCACCCCATCTATAGGCCCCTTCCACTCGCCAACACCAGTCCACTCACCATCACCAATCCATTCACCACCACCATCCACTCACCACCACCAATCCATTCACCCCCACCAGCCTATTCAAGGCCTTATCCGGAGCACAATGTCCTTTGTATCTTGCTAGCCCGCCATTCCAGATTAGGACCTGGAATGCAGGTAGCTCACAAGTAACACTCGAGACCCTGTCCAGCTCCACCTCCCCCAGCAGTGATCATGCCTGGATTGCCCACCTCAGAGTTGTGTGGGTGGGCTATTTCCAGTACCTCCCTGTGGAAGTGGATCACTCTGGATGTTTGGTTTGTCCATCAGAGGAACCATCTACTAGTGGGCATACTGGCAGGTCTTCTACCATCCACACTGAGAGCGAGTGATCGTCATCCAGAAGGCTCAACTGTTGGGGGTATTTCTCCAGTTGAGCCTTCTGGATGACCATCACTCTGCCAGTAATGTATCCACAGGTCTCCTTTGTCGCAGCATCTGAACTAGAGCTGTTGGTCCTGGGAGCACAGTGTTCTCCATACATTGGTGCTACAGCCATCAGCTGAATGCTTTGACATATGGGTGGGAGCCACATTCAGGATGAATGGTCTTCTCGGCCAGTGATTTAACTTGGCATTTCAACAGGCTCGGGGTGTGAACGGTATAATAGGACATCTCCACTTTCAGACTCGGTGCAGGGTAAGTCAGTGTGTCTGCAGACAGACAATATGACAAGGGTCCGGCAAGTCAACAAACAGGGTGGGACCCTCCTTCCTGGGTCCCTCTGTCAAGTTGACGCATTGCTTCCCATTGGTGCTTGAACGACGGGGTGACACTCTTGGTGCCACATTTGGCCCGGGGAGGACAACACAACAGTCGGCACACTCAGCTGCTCTGTAGTCCACCCTAACTAGTGGATGATCCACACTGAGGTAGTCCAGAACATCTTCAGGACTTGGGGGGTTTACCAGGTCGATCGACTTACTCGCATCACCGGATAATCACCAATCTTCTGGAGGACCTCAGGCTGTCGGGGCGGAGGCCCGGCAGTCTTTCGTGCTTTTGTTTCTGGATTCTGTTGCTCAGGGTTGCCTGATCTCCAGGATGCTCCAGGAAATTGCAGCAGGTGGTGGTTCTGGTTAACCCTTTGGTTACCTCACAAACCGTGCTTCAGGGACACCCGGGTGTTGAATACACACTTTGATTTCAGGAGCCCACGGGAGAAATCCATGTCATTTTTAGAGTATAGAGGACCCTACCTTTTTTAGGGAATTTTTCATTCTGACATCCTCCACACACTGCTGGACACTGTCCAACTGGTACTCAGGGTGAGGAGGGCGGACCGTACCTGCAAGCGAACAGATTCTCCGGCTCCCAGGACAAATAGATCAAAGTGGGTGTTATTCATGGGTGCCAGCGCCAGATCCAAACAGTAAGCTGAACCGTCAGGATCTGGATTTGGATCCTGCCAGCTTCTGATTGATGGCCTGGCAGTTGAGATGGAATGCCCGTCAGATTAGGGTATACCAGCAGTGCGGCACTCATGGGTAATGCTCACTTTATTGTGTCTGTCCTGGTCATTTAAGCCTCTGTTCCCATACAAGTACCTCCACCCTCTTCGTCCTCTGTACTACTTGGTTAGTCGCCAGCTGTGTGTGCAGAATGCCTGAATGAAGATCACAGCTCCCTTGTCAGCTGTTCCCATGTCAGCTGCTCCCTTGTAAGCTCCTCTTCATTCTTCAAGTGACGCGGCATTTGCCACCCACCTGGTTGTCTCTTGGGTCTAGTGTGGAGTGTTGGTATGTCTTTTCCTCGTTCTGGGTTTTCTTTGGGTGTCAACAAACTGGGTTCTGGGGTGTGCTAAAAGTTAACACTGCACGGGAGTCGGGGAGGGAGGGGAAAAACAAGTGGGTTTGTCCTTCAAAGTTAGGATGTCTTAACAAAATGTCTTAACAGGGAAGGTCACGCCTTAAGAGATTTTCCCCAGGCAAATTGTGCCGATGCATCCCAGTAATTAGATCCATGTTCCACCCCCAATTCGGCCTGTCAATGTTTAGGAACGGATGTTCCCAGCAAATTAAATGGTGTCACAGTTAACACTTTAAAGAAAAGATTGGGGACAGTTTTCGTTCAACCTGGAACGACAGAAATGGAAACACTAGACAACCTGCCAACCAGTTTCTCGTCATCGCTGAATATTGGGTTTGTGACTGCTGCTACAGAACTAGACAGGAGATTGTTGAAGACCAGGCTCTCGGGGATTGTGTTCAATTGATGTTAGCAGAGTTGAAGTGAGAAAGTAATTGTCTTAGAATATTTGGGCCATAATGATCTCCTGGACTAGTTTCGATCGCCTAAGGGGGTCGGAGAGGAATTTCCCAGATTTTTTTCCCAAATTGGCCTGGGTTTTTATGTCTGGTTTTTCGCCTCTCCCAGGAGATCACATGGTGGGGGGTGTATTTATTGCGATGGACAAGGCTGGATGGACCAGAGAGTCTTTTCGTGTACAAGTCATCTTTCAATAACTGAAATGTGAGAAGTTTAACATCTGAAAATAAACATGGATTGAAAATGAACAAACTTACTGTGTGTCTCCTGATTTGTGCACGGATCATTGAAGGGAACAGAAAGGGGAAAAGATGAGTTCTGATTGTCCCTGGGCTCAGTTACTGACTGGGTGAACTCTTTGAGCCACACACTAGGCTGGACCCAGATTGATTCCCCAGTCTGCACATACAAACATACAAAAAGACATACAAAAGTAGATGAAGACTATCAGGCCCATTAAGCTCCCCCCTTCCAGTAGACAGTAGGGCCTCACACGCTGCTGTCCCACCTACCAGTTACGCTATCTCTGGAAACAGACAAAGAAACATGGC
>NW_028226928.1:0-2500 GCF_052327205.1 Somniosus microcephalus
CCCGGCTTCCCGGTGTCGGACCGACTCCGTTCCGGTACCACTGGATGCCCCTTGCCCCTGGCTTGCTAGGACAGCCGGCGCGTCAAGGTGGGCCCCCGCGGCTCCGGCTCAGCAGTCGGAAAGCGGTCTCCAGCCAACGGCTGTACCTCGGCCGGGCCAAGCGGCAGCTGCACAAGCCCGCTACTGGTCTGTGCGGCCCCCCCACCCCGTTCAGTAGCAGTTCACCCCAACCGGATCGGACTTTCCGTCCCGAAGTTATCCCCGATAAGCTGCCGCTGACCGACGGGGCGGCAGCCGCTACGGGACTGCGACACTTTCCCGAACTTGCCGGGGTCCAGGCCGATAATATAGTGTGCGCCAGCGCCGGGGCTTTCCAACGAGCCCTCCCTGACCGAAATCGGACACGGGAGTCCGGAGCCAAAGGCGTTCGACTGCCGGCCGGCCAAACACAGGCAACCTCCCGCCGTTGCGGACCCGCTCCCGGACAACCGGGTCCAAACGCCCGCCCTGTTACACGCACGAAAACACCGGGCTCGATTCGGAGCGACGGGTCACCCGGCTTCCCGGTGTCGGACCGACTCCGTTCCGGTACCACTGGATGCCCCTTGCCCCTGGCTTGCTAGTACAGCCGGCGCGTCAAGGTGGGCCCCCGCGGCTCCGGCTCAGCAGTCGGAAAGCGGTCTCCAGCCAACGGCTGTACCTCGGCCGGGCCAAGCGGCAGCTGCACAAGCCCGCTACTGGTCTGTGCGGCCCCCCCACCCCGTTCAGTCGCAGTTCACCCCAACCGGATCGGACTTTCCGTCCCGAAGTTATCCCCGATAAGCTGCCGCTGACCGACGGGGCGGCAGCCGCTACGGGACTGCGACACTTTCCCGAACTTGCCGGGGTCCAGGCCGATAATATAGTGTGCGCCAGCGCCGGGGCTTTCCAACGAGCCCTCCCTGACCGAAATCGGACACGGGAGTCCGGAGCGAAAGGCGTTCGACTGCCGGCCGGCCAAACCCAGGCAATCTCCCGCCGTTGCGGACCCGCTCCCGGACAACCGGGTCCAAACGCCCGCCCTGTTACACGCACGAAAACCCCGGGCTCGATTCGGAGCGACGGGCACCCGACTTCCCGGTGTCGGACCGACTCCCTTCTGGTACCACTGGATGCCCCTTGCCCCTGGCTTGCTCGGACAGCCGGCGCGTCAAGGTGGGTCCCCGCGGCACCGGCTCAGCAGTCGGGAAAGCGGTCTCCAGCCAACGGCTGTACCTCGGCCGGGCCAAGAGGCAGCTACACAAGCCCGCTACTGGTCTGTGCGGCCCCGCCACCCCGTTCAGTCGCAGTTCACCCCGACCGGATCGGACTTTCCGTCCCGAAGTTATCCGCGATAAGCTGCCGCTGACCGACGGGGCGGCCGCCGGAACGGGACTGCGACACTTTCCCGAACTTGCCGGGGCCCAGGCCGATAATATAGTGTGCGCCAGCGTCGGGGCTTTCCAACCAGCCCTCCCTGACCGAAATCGGACACGGGAGTCCGGAGCCAAAGGCGTTCGACTGCCGGCCGGCCAAACCCAGGCAATCTCCCGCCGTTGGGGACCCGCTCCCGGACAACCGGGTCCAAACGCCCGCCCTGTTACACGCACGAAAACACCGGGCTCGATTCGGAGCGACGGGCACCCGACTTCCCGGTGTCGGACCGACTCCCTTCTGGTACCTATGGATGCCCCTTGCCCCTGGCTTGCTCGGACAGCCGGCGCGTCAAGGTGGGTCCCCGCGGCACCGGCTCAGCAGTCGGAAAGCGGTCTCCAGCCAACGGCTGTACCTCGGCCGGGCCAAGAGGCAGCTACACAAGCCCGCTACTGGTCTGTGCGGCCCCACCACCCCGTTCAGTCGCAGTTCACCCCGACCGGATCGGACTTTCCTTCCCGAAGTTATCACCGATAAGCTGCCGCTGACCGCTGGCCTGTTACCCGCTGCCGGACTGCGACACTTTGCCCAACTCGCCAGGGGCCAGTCCGGCAATATAATCTGCGCCAGCGTCGGGGCTTTCCAACCAGCCGTCCCCCACCCTAATCGGACACGGGAGTCGGGAACGGAGCGCCCGCCACCGGCCTTTCTAAACAGCCCAGTCCCCAACAATTCCCAGAAGCAACGCCTTGGCCAGCCTGGCAATTCATACACTGCAAATAGCACACATTAACACCACTCACACCCAATCGGCCCATCAACTTCGCTGCCGAGAACGGAAACTCGCCTTGACAATACTACTTCCAACCTCACACAAAAGCGGCCCATCAACTTCGCTTACGAGAACGGACAATCGGCCTGCAAATACTGCACCACTCACACAAAATCCCACCAGCAACTTCGCTTCCCACAACCCACACTCCTATCTTCCACAGAAAAAAAACCCACCACCATCAGCCACATCGAGAAAAAATTAAAAACTACACCGAAATAACACCCTCCAACTCGGCTACGGTCCGACATGCACCCCCTTAGCGAGTATTAAGCC
>NW_028226928.1:12500-22221 GCF_052327205.1 Somniosus microcephalus
ATTTCGTGCACAAGAGGCAGACACCCGCTCCGCTGCTTGAATAGGACCACTGAGAATCACAGGACGTCTCGGACTCACGCGAAAGAGTTTCAAGGACAAAGAGAAGGGCGCGGCCAAGGAAGAAAACACCGGGAGCTGCGCCGACACCCTCTCTCTCTGACTCGCCGTGTGCATGCCCGTCTTGTCACCAGCGACAGAAACGAGAGGAAACCCCGAAATAGCCTGAACACCAGCCTCTCTCTATACTGGGCCGGCCCGGGGACTCCCACTACGGACGCGAGTCACCAAATCGGTCGTACGGGCCCACTGAGCGCACAACACAGGGAATCTCGTTGCAAACACTGCGTGTGCATACGTTGCTCACAAAGCTCAATGGGGTCACAGGCCCTGACCCGCTCAGAGGCACCTGTGTGACAAGACAACAAATGGAACTCGCTGGAATGTTTCTGCTGTCTTGTCATTTTAGACGGACCCACTGAGCGCACAACACAGTGGAACTCTCTGACAAACACTGCTTGTGCGTTAGCCCCAGTAAACAACTCAGCGGGGGTCACAGGCCCTGACCCGTTCAGAGGCACCTGTGTGACAAGACAACAAATGAAACTCGCTGGAATGTTTCTGCTGTCTTGTCATTTTAGACGGACCCACTGAGCGCACAACACAGTGGAACTCTCTGACAAAACACTGCTTGTGCATTAGCCCCAGTAAACAACTCAGTGGGGTCACAGGCCCTGACCGGTTCAGAGGCACCTGTGTGACAAGACAACAAATGAAACTTTAAAGACGCTGGCATGTACATCTTGTTTCTGCTGTCTTGGACGGGCCCACTGAGCGCACAACACAGGGGAACTTGGTGCAAACACTGCGTGTGCATAAGCCACAAAACACAAGCTCAGTGGGGTCACAGGCCCTGACCGGTTCAGAGGCACCTGTGTGACAGACAGCAAATGAAACTTAGACGCTGGAATTATTTATATGTTTCTGCTGTCTGTCTACGATTTCAGATTCACACTTAGAGTTTTTTGTCATTAAGTCATAAAAGCCACAAAACCACTTTAATATGACTTTCCAATACTCTTTGAAAGGTCTCTATATTGATAAAATGAGCCTTTTAGCAAAGTAACACTTTTCGGGCATTTTCAAAGTGCTCCCGCTGAGTGAATTTTGTTCTGAAAATCGTGTTCCCGAAAATCTCCGGGCACCCCGCCAACCCCCCCTGCCAGAAATGACAAGTGTCAAATCAGCGGGTCAAACGGCCACCTCTATCCGACCAGGAGCACCCAAATCCCCGCAAATGGCACTTTTTTTTTTCTTCATCGGGACTTCCGACGAGGTTAATGATTTCCCAAACTGCAACTCATTAACTATGTCCTGAGACACTTGCCAGAAATGACACATGTCAATTTGGCGGTAGCAAATCACTTTCCCAGGCCGGGAAGCAACACCCGAGGCCCGCAAAAGGCGGCCGAATATTTTCTCATCGGACTTCCGCGTTTTGGTTAATCATGTCTCGAAATCGTTAAATGCACATGTCAATTCGGCGGGAGCAATTCACTTTCCCAAGCCGGAAAGCATCACCGGAGGCCCGCTTGAAGGGCCCTAATATTTTCTCATCGGACTTCCGCGTTTTGGTTAATCATGTCTCGAAATCGTTAAATGCACATGTCAATTCGGCGGGAGCAACTCACTTTCCCAGGCCGGGAAGCAACACCCGAGGCCCGCAAAAGGCGGCCGAATATTTTCTCATCGGACTTCCATATTTTGGGGGTTGGATTCTCTCCCGCATTCCAGCCCCCTGGCCACGGGTCGCTCATTCACTTTCAGCCCGGGCCTTGCCAATTTGGTTAATCAGTTAGCCATGCACCAGACTCGGCCTCGCCTTTTTCATTTATGGTTAATGATGTGCCCAGGCTGGGACTTAGTCTCTCCAGCAGCCAAAACTTTTCACTGGTTAATGAGGTGCCCAGCCCGGCACTTAGTCTCTCTCCCCAGCAAGCTTACTTGGTCGGCCGACATTTGGATCCATTTTCGGGGCTTAATCGGGTCGAATACGGTCCCTTACGCAAGGGGAGCCGAAGCCCCGGCCTCTGCCAGGCGTCAGGCTGCCGTTTTTTAAGCCCGACCAAAAACCCGAAAATTGGTTAAAAATGGAAATAAATTTCCACCCAAAAAGGGTTAAAAGTCGGTTGGACGGCAGCCCTGGTCGGTCTCTGCAGACCTGGAGGCCCTAGACAGTAATCTGGAAAACAGACAAAGTCTCGAGAAACCACCTCCTACCATTCTCCAGGTACCCCGCCAATCCCCCCTGCCAGAAATGACAAGTGTCAAATCAGCGGGACGGATTTGACTTTTGTGACCGACCGCTGGAACTTTTTTCGGCTACAGGCAGTCAAATTTTTCTCCTTCCGGACTTCCAGTACAACTTTGAACGGCCATATCTCCGCACTCCCGCGTCGGAGCCAAGCCGTTTTTACACCGTTAGACGCGGCTTCCCGTGCCCGTTCGAATGCCGCCCTGCTCGGCGGAAAAGGAGAATTTTTTTATTTTTCGGCCGATTTCGGGAAAAAAAATTCCCGCTCTGAACTCGGATTTTTCGGCTTTAATCGTTTCGTATACGGTCCCTTACGCAAGGGAGCCGAAGCCCCGGCCTCTGCCGGGCGTCAGGCTGCCGTTTTTTAAGCCCGACCAAAAACCCGAAAATTGGTTAAAAATGGAAATAAATTTCCACCCAAAAAGGGTTAAAAGTCGGTTGGACGGCAGCCCGGGTCGGTCTCTGCAGACCTGGAGGCCCTAGACAGTAATCTGGAAAACAGATAAAGTCTCGAAAAACCACCTCCTACCATTCTCCAGGTACCCCGCCAATCCCCCCTGCCAGAAATGACAAGTGTCAAATCAGCGGGACGGATTTGACTTTTGTGACCGACCGCTGGAACTTTTTTCGGCTACAGGCAGTCAAATTTTTCTCCTTCCGGACTTCCAGTACAACTTTGAACGGCCATATCTCCGCACTCCCGCGTCGGAGCCAAGCCGTTTTTACACCGTTAGACGCGGCTTCCCGTGCCCGTTCGAATGCCACCCTGCTCGGCGGAAAAGGAGACATTTTTTTTTTCCGGCCGTTTTCGGGAAAAAATTTTCCCGCTCTGAACTCCGATTTTACGCCTTTAATCGATTCGGAGACGGTCGCTTACGCAAGGGAGGCGAAGCCCGGGCCTCTGCCGGGCGTCAGCCTGCCGTATGTAAGCCCGTCCGAAGCATGAGTTCCCACTTTTGGTTATCCAGTTGTCAATTTTAAAATTTCAGTTACTCAGTTGCCTGCTTGGTTAATCATTTGTCGCTCTGACATTTGGTTAACCAGTTGTCGATGTTCGAAATTCAGTTAATGAGTTGCCTCTTTGAAATTTCAGTTAATGAGTTGGCCCTTTGGTTACTCATTTGTCCCTGTGTCTTTTGGTTAACCAGTTGTCGATGTTCGAAATTCAGTTAATGAGTTGCCTCCTTGGTTACTCATTTGTCGCTCTGGCTTTTGGTTAACCAGTTGTCGATGTTCAAAATTACAGTTAATGAGTTGCCTCTTTGAAATTTCAGTTAATGAGTTGGCCCTTTGGTTACTCATTTGTCCCTGTGTCTTTTGGTTAACCAGTTGTCGATGTTCGAAATTCAGTTAATGAGTTGCCTCCTTGGTTAATCATTTGTCGCTCTGACTCTTGGTTAACCAGTTGTCGATGTTCAAAATTTCAGTTAATGAGCTGCTCTTATGTTCTATGATTTCCTACCTTGACAACTCATTAACCAGTGTTTCAAACAATGCACCAGGCCATTTGACGACCCCAACTCGGTTCCACAAGCGGGAAAGCAGCACCCCAAGGCCCGGTAAGGGGGCCGAATACATTCCCATCGTGAATTCCGTCCCAAATGTGAATGACAAGTTTTCAGTTAATCAGTTGCCTGCTTGGTTACTCATTTGTCGCTCTGACATTTGGTTAACCAGTTGTCGATGTTCAAATTTCAGTTAATGAGTAGCCTCTTTGAAATTTCAGTTAATGAGTTGGCCCTTTGGTTACTCATTTGTCCCTGTGTCTTTTGGTTACCCAGTTGTCGATGTTCGAAATTCAGTTAATGAGTTGCCTCCTTGGTTAATCATTTGTCGCTCTGACTCTTGGTTAACCAGTTGTCGATGTTCGAAATTCAGTTAATGAGTTGCCTCCTTGGTTAATCATTTGTCGCTCTGGCTTTTGGTTTACCAGTTGTCGATGTTCAAAATTTCAGTTAATGAGTTGCCTCTTTGAAATTTCAGTTAATGAGTTGGCCCTTTGGTTACTCATTTGTCCCTGTGTCTTTTGGTTAACCAGTTGTCGATGTTCGAAATTCAGTTAGTGAGTTGCCTCCTTGGTTAATCATTTGTCGCTCTGGCTTTTGGTTAACCAGTTGTCGATGTTCAAAATTTCAGTTAATGAGTTGCCTCTTTGAAATTTCAGTTAATGAGTTGGCCCTTTGGTTACTCATTTGTCCCTGTGTCTTTTGGTTAACCAGTTGTCGATGTTCGAAATTCAGTTAATGAGTTGCCTCCTTGGTTAATCATTTGTCGCTCTGGCTTTTGGTTAACCAGTTGTCGATGTTCAAAATTTCAGTTAATGAGCTGCTCTTATGTTCTATGATTTCCGACCTTGACAACTCATTAACCAGTGTTTCAAACAATGCACCAGGCCATTTGACGACCCCAACTCGGTTCCACAAGCGGGAAAGCAGCACCCCAAGGCCCGGTAAGGGGGGCCGAATACATTCCCATCGTGAATTCCGTCCCAAATGTGAATGACAAGTTTTCAGTTAATCAGTTGCCTGCTTGGTTACTCATTTGTCGCTCTGACATTTGGTTAACCAGTTGTCGATGTTCAAAATTTCAGTTAATGAGTTGCCTCTTTGAAATTTCAGTTAATGAGTTGGCCCTTTGGTTACTCATTTGTCCCTGTGTCTTTTGGTTACCCAGTTGTCGATGTTCGAAATTCAGTTAATGAGTTGCCTCCTTGGTTAATCATTTGTCGCCCTGACTCTTGGTTAACCAGTTGTCGATGTTCGAAATTCAGTTAATGAGTTGCCTCCTTGGTTAATCATTTGTCGCTCTGACATTTGGTTAACCAGTTGTCGATGTTCGAAATTCAGTTAATGAGTTGCCTCCTTGGTTAATCATTTGTCGCTCTGGCTTTTGGTTAACCAGTTGTCGATGTTCAAAATTTCAGTTATTGAGTTGCCTCTTTGAAATTTCAGTTAATGAGTTGGCCCTTTGGTGACTCATTTGTCCCTGTGTCTTTTGGTTAACCAGTTGTCGATGTTCGAAATTCAGTTAATGAGTTGCCTCCTTGGTTAATCATTTGTCGCTCTGGCTTTTGGTTAACCAGTTGTCGATGTTCAAAATTTCAGTTAATGAGCTGCTCTTATGTTCTATGATTTCCGACCTTGACAACTCATTAACCAGTGTTTCAAACAATGCACCAGGCCATTTGACGACCCCAACTCGGTTCCACAAGCGGGAAAGCAGCACCCCAAGGCCCGGTAAGGGGGCCGAATACATTCCCATCGTGAATTCCGTCCCAAATGTGAAAGACAAGTTTTCAGTTAATCAGTTGCCTGCTTGGTTACTCATTTGTCGCTCTGACATTTGGTTAACCAGTTGTCGATGTTCAAATTTCAGTTAATGAGTAGCCTCTTTGAAATTTCAGTTAATGAGTTGCCCTTTGGTTACTCATTTGTCCCTGTGTCTTTTGGTTACCCAGTTGTCGATGTTCGAAATTCAGTTTATGAGTTGCCTCCTTGGTTACTCATTTGTCGCTCTGGCTTTTGGTTAACCAGTTGTCGATGTTCAAAATTTCAGTTAATGAGTTGCCTCTTTGAAATTTCAGTTAATGAGTTGGCCCTTTGGTGACTCATTTGTCCCTGTGTCTTTTGGTTAACCAGTTGTCGATGTTCGAAATTCAGTTAATGAGTTGCCTCCTTGGTTAATCATTTGTCGCTCTGGCTTTTGGTTAACCAGTTGTCGATGTTCAAAATTTCAGTTAATGAGTTGCCTCTTTGAAATTTCAGTTAATGAGTTGGCCCTTTGGTTACTCATTTGTCCCTGTGTCTTTTGGTTAACCAGTTGTCGATGTTCGAAATTCAGTTAATGAGTTGCCTCCTTGGTTAATCATTTGTCGCTCTGACATTTGGTTAACCAGTTGTCGATGTTCGAAATTCAGTTAATGAGTTGCCTCCTTGGTTAATCATTTGTCGCTCTGGCTTTTGGTTAACCAGTTGTCGATGTTCAAAATTTCAGTTAATGAGTTGCCTCTTTGAAATTTCAGTTAATGAGTTGGCCCTTTGGTTACTCATTTGTCCCTGTGTCTTTTGGTTAACCAGTTGTCGATGTTCGAAATTCAGTTACTGAGTTGCCTCCTTGGTTAATCATTTGTCGCTCTGGCTTTTGGTTAACCAGTTGTCGATGTTCAAAATTTCAGTTAATGAGCTGCTCTTATGTTCTATGATTTCCGACCTTGACAACTCATTAACCAGTGTTCAAACAATGCACCAGGCCATTTGACGACCCCAACTCGGTTCCACAAGCGGGAAAGCAGCACCCCAAGGCCCGGTAAGGGGGCCGAATACATTCCCATCGTGAATTCCGTCCCAAATGTGAATGACAAGTTTTCAGTTAATCAGTTGCCTCCTTGGTTAATCATTTGTCGCTCTGACATTTGGTTATCCAGTTGTCGATGTTCAAAATTTCAGTTAATGAGTTGCCTCTTTGAAATTTCAGTTAATGAGTTGGCCCTTTGGTTACTCATTTGTCCCTGTGTCTTTTGGTTACCCAGTTGTCGATGTTCGAAATTCAGTTAATGAGTTGCCTCCTTGGTTAATTCATTTGTCGCCCTGACTCTTGGTTAACCAGTTGTCGATGTTCGAAATTCAGTTATTGAGTTGCCTCCTTGGTTAATCATTTGTCGCTCTGACATTTGGTTAACCAGTTGTCGATGTTCGAAATTCAGTTAATGAGTTGCCTCCTTGGTTAATCATTTGTCGCTCTGGCTTTTGGTTAACCAGTTGTCGATGTTCAAAATTTCAGTTAATGAGTTGCCTCTTTGAAATTTCAGTTAATGAGTTGGCCCTTTGGTTAATCATTTGTCGCTCTGGCTTTTGGTTAACCAGTTGTCGATGTTCAAAATTTCAGTTAATGAGCTGCTCTTATGTTCTATGATTTCCGACCTTGACAACTCATTAACCAGTGTTTCAAACAATGCACCAGGCCATTTGACGACCCCAACTCGGTTCCACAAGCGGGAAAGCAGCACCCCCAAGCCCCGGTAAGGCGGCCGAATACATTCCCATCGTGAATTCCGTCCCAAATGTGAATGACAAGTTTTCAGTTAATCATTTGCCACCTTGGTTCATCATTTGCCACTCTGACTTTTGGTTTCCCAGTTGTCAGTTTTCACATTTCAGTTACTGAGTTGACTTTGTCTTTCTCACTCTGTGTATCTCTATCTTCTCTCTGTCTCTCTCAGTGTATGCGAGTGTCTGTGTGTGTTCCACTGCCGCCCGGCCAACCGGGTCCAAAGGCCCGCCACGTTACACACGAAAAACCCCGGTCTCGCTTCGGAGCGACGGGCACCCGGCTTCTCGGTGTCGGACCGACTCCGTTCAGATACCGCTGGATGCCCCTTGCCCCTGGCTTGCTCTGGCAGCCGGCGCGTGCAGGCCGCCCCCTGCCCCGCCGTCTCAGTGGTCGGAAAGCGGTCTCCAGCCAACGGCTGTACCTCGGCCGCGGAAAGAGGCAGCTACACAAGCGAGGCACTGCTCTGTGCGGCCCCGCCACCCCGTTCAGCTGCCGTTGTCCCCGACCGGATCGGACTTTCCTTCCCGAAGTTATCCCCGATAAGCTGCCGCTGACCGACGGCCCGTCAGCCGCTGCGGGACGGCGACACTTTCCCGAACTCGCCCGGGGCCACTTCGGCAATATAGTGTGCGCCGGAGCCGGGGCTTTCCAACGAGCCATCCCCGAACGAAATCGGACACGGGAGTCGGGAGCGACAGGCGTTCGACTGGTGCCGGGCAACCGGGTCCAAACGCCCGCCTTGTTAAACACACGTACACCCCAGGCTCGATTCGGAGCGACGGGCACCCGGCTTCCCGGTGTCGGACCGACTCCGTTCAGATACCGTTGGATGCCCCTTGCCCCTGGCTTGCTCTGGCAGCCGGCGCGTGCAGGCCGCCCCCCGCCCCGCCGTCTCAGTGGTCGGAAAGTGGTCTCCAGCCAACGGCTGTACCTCGGCCGGGGAAAGGGGCAGCTACACAAGCCAGGCACTGGTCTGTGCGGGCCCGCCACCCCCGTTCGGCTGCCGTTGATCCGGACCGGATCGGACTTTCCCTCCCGAAGTTATGCCCGATAAGCTGCCGCTCACCGGCGGCCCGTCAGCCGCTGCGGGATGGCGACACTTTGCCGAACTTGCCGGGGTCCAGGCCGATAATATAGTGTGCGCCAGCGCCGGGGCTTTCCAACGAGCCCTCCCTGACCGAAATCGGACACGGGAGTCCAGAGCGATAGGCGTTCGACTGCCGGCCGGCCAAACACAGGCAATCCCCCGCCGTTGCGGACCCGCTCCAGGACAACCGGGTCCAAACGCCCGCCTCGTTACACGCACGAAAACACCGGGCTCGATTCGGAGCGACGGGCACCCGGCTTCCCGGTGTCGGACCGACTCCGTTCCGGTACCCTTGGATGCCCCTTGCCCCTGGCTTGCTAGGACAGCCGGCGCGTCAAGGTGGGCCCCCGCGGCTCCGGCTCAGCAGTCGGAAAGCGGTCTCCAGCCAACGGCTGTACCTCGGCCGGGGAAAGGGGCAGCTACACAAGCCCGCTACTGGTCTGTGCGGCCCCGCCACCCCGTTCAGTGGAAGTTGACCCCGACCGGATCGGACTTTCCTTCCCGAAGTTATCCCCGATAAGCTGCCGCTGACCGACGGGGCGGCAGCCGGTACGGGACTGCGACACTTTCCCGAACTTGCCGGGGTCCAGGCCGATAATATAGTGTGCGCCAGCGCCGGGGCTTTCCAATGAGCCCTCCCTGACCGAAATCGGACACGGGAGTCCGGAGCCAAAGGCGTTCGACTGCCGGCCGGCCAAACTCAGGCAACCTCCCGCCGTTGCGGACCCGCTCCCGGACAACCGGGTCCAAACGCCCGCCCTGTTACACGCACGAAAACACCGGGCTCGATTCGGAGCGACGGGCACCCGGCTTCCCGGTGTCGGACCGACTCCGTTCCGGTACCACTGGATGCCCCTTGCCCCTGGCTTGCTAGGACAGCCGGCGCGTCAAGGTGGGCCCCCGCGGCTCCGGCTCAGCAGTCGGAAAGCGGTCTCCAGCCAACGGCTGTACCTCGGCCGGGCCAAGCGGCAGCTGCACAAGCCCGCTACTGGTCTGTGCGGCCCCCCCCACCCCGTTCAGTAGCAGTTCACCCCAACCGGATCGGACTTTCCGTCCCGAAGTTATCCCCGATAAGCTGCCGCTGACCGACGGGGCGGCAGCCGCTACGGGACTGCGACACTTTCCCGAACTTGCCGGGGTCCAGGCCGATAATATAGTGTGCGCCAGCGCCGGGGCTTTCCAACGAGCCCTCCCTGACCGAAATCGGACACGGGAGTCCGGAGCCAAAGGCGTTCGACTGCCGGCCGGCCAAACACAGGCAACCTCCCGCCGTT
>NW_028226929.1:0-22176 GCF_052327205.1 Somniosus microcephalus
AACTTTCATGCCAATAAAGCATTTGAATTGAATTGAATTGAATTGAATTGAATTGAATTGACAGACTGGGGAGAGAGAGATAGACTGGGGAGAGAGAGAGAGACTGGGGAGAGAGAGAGACTGGGGAGAGAGACTGTGGAGAGAGAGAGAGACTGGGGAGAGAGAGAGAGAGACTGGGGAGAGAGAGAGAGATTGGGGCGAGAGAGAGAGTCTGGGGCGGGAGAGAGAGACTAGGCAGGGAGAGAGAGAGAGACTGGGGAGTGAGAGAGAGAGACTGGGGCGGCAGAGAGAGACTCGGCAGGGAAATGAGAGAGACTGGGGAGTGAGAGAGAGAGATACTGGGGAGTGAGAGATAGAGACTGGGGCAGGAGAGAGAGACTGGGGAGGGAGAGAGAGAGACTGGGGCAAGAGAGAGAGACTGGGGAGGGAGAGTGAGAGAGACAGGGGTAGGAGAGAGAGACTGTGGCGGGAGAGAGTGACTGGGGAGGGAGAGAGAGACTGGGGAGGGAGAGAGAAATGGGAGAGAGGGAGAGACTGGGGAGAGAGAGAGAAACTGGGTTGAGAGAGAGAGAGACTGGGGGGGAGAGAGAGACTGGGGAGCGAGAGAGAGACTGGGGAGAGAGAGAGAGATTGGGGGGAGAGAGAGAGAATGGGGCGAGAGAGAGAGACTGGGGCGAGTGAGAGAGACTGGGGAGAGGGAGACTGGGGAGAGAGCGAGCGACTGGGGAAGGGAGAGAGACTAGGGAGAGAGAGACTGGGGAGAGAGAGACTGGGGAGAGAGAGACTGGGGAGAGAGAGTGAGACTGGGGAGAGAGAGAGAGAGACTGGTGAGAGAGAGAGAGAATTGAGAGAGAGAGAGAGAGAGACTGGGGAGAGAGAGAGTCTGGGGAGAGAGAGAGACTGGAGAGAGAGAGAGACTGGGGAGAGTGAGGGAGACTGGGGAGAGAGAGAGAGACTGGGGGAGAGAGAGATGCTGGGGGAGAGAGAGAGAGACTGGGGAGAGAGAGAGAGACTGGGAAAGAGGGAGAGACTGGAGAGAGAGATTGGGGAGAGAGAGAGAGAGACTAGGAGAGAGTGAGAGATTGGGGAGAGAGAGAGACTGGGGAGAGTGAGAGAGGCTGGGGGGAGAGAGACTGGGGAGAGATGGAGAGACAGGGGAGGGAGAGAGAGACTGGGGAGAGAGAGAATGGGGAGAGAGAGAGAGACTGGGGAGAGAGAGAGAGACTGGGGAGAGAGAGAGACTGGGGAGAGAGGGAGACTGGGGAGAGAGAGAGAGACTGGGGAGAGAGAGAGAGGCTGGGGAAAGAGAGAGAGAGACTGGTGAGAGAGAGAGATGGCGACATCTGGAGAGCACATTTTGAAAACCTCTACAAAGACATCCCAATAAACGAAACAAACCCAAGTCAACATCAGGTCACAGAAAAACTCCACACATTAGAAGCAACAATTAAAGACAACCAAAACCCTCTAGACTCCCCAATCACATGGAAAGAACTGGCCACAAAAACAAAATCTCTCCACCTAAAGAAAGCCTGTGGCCCAGACAACATCAAAAATGAAATGCTCAAGTTCAGCAATATGGAGATGCAGGGTGCGGTACTCAAATTATTCAACATCATATTACGTTCAGGCTGCTTTCCCGATATCTGGTGCCAAGGATTAATCTCCCCATATATAAAAGTGGAAACAAATCAAACCCAAATAACTACCACGGCATCTGTGTTAGCAGTTGTCTAGGGAAGTTATTCTGCAGTATTCTAAATAGTAGATTACTTGATTTTCTTAACAAACATAATATCCTCAGAAAAAACCAAATAGGCTTTCTTCCAAAACACCGCACCGCCGACCATATCTATACCCTTCACACCCTCATTGAAAAACATATACACCAAACAAAAAATGGGAAAATATTCGCCTGTTTCATCGACTTCAAGAAAGCCTTTGACTCTATATGGCACGAAGGGCTCTATTATAAACTTCTTCAGTGTGGAATAGGGGGCAAAGTCTATGACCTTATTAAATCAATGTATCTGAAAAACAAATGCGGGGTCAAAATTGGAGACAAACGCACCGATTTCTTCACCCAGAGAAGAGGCGTCCGACAGGGCTGCAATTTGAGCCCGACCCTGTTCAACATATACATAAATGAATTAGCAAGCAGACATGCTGGAGCAAAGCGAGTCACCAGGTCTCCGTCTCCTTGATGGAGAAGTGAAATCCTTGTTCTATGCGGACGACCTGGTTCTGCTGTCTCCCACAGAACAGGGATTACAGCAACAACTAGACCTACTCGACAAATACTGCCAAAATTGGGCTCTAACAGTAAATCTAAAGAAAACCAACATCATGATTTTTCAAAAAAGGCCCAGATGTCAGGAAAGCAAATACCAGTTTACCCTCAGTGATACCACTATAGGACACACTATGAGCTACACCTACCTTGGTCTAACTATTACAGCATCAGGGAGCTTCAGCATAGCAGTGAATGCACTAAAAGAAAAAGCCGAAGAGCCCTATATGCAATAAAAAGAAAATTCTACAACATCCAAATCCCAATCAAAATCTGGCTCAAAATATTTGACAGCATAATCCTGCCCATTGCACTGTACGGTAGTGAAGTATGGGGCCCGCTAAATCACCAAAGCTACACTAAATGGGAAAAACACACAATAGAAGCCCTACATGCAGAATTCTGCCGAAGCATCCTTCGCACCCAAAGAAAAACGCCAACAAATGCATGCAGAGCCGAACTAGGCAGATACCCACTGATAATAAACATCCAAAAACGAGCACTAAACTTCCTAAATCACCTCAAATCTAGCTCCCCAGGCACCCTTCATTTCAAAGCCTTTCAGACCCAAGAGCTAAACCCAGAAAAGAGTCCCCTGAGTCAGCTGCTACTGAAACTAAGTACTCAGCCGGACCCTGACCAGCCCCAGAACAACAGAGCCGTCCAAACACCAATCCGAGTGAACCAAATCATTAAACAATGCAAAGAAATCTACCTGGAACATTGGAACAAAATAACCGAAAGCCAAAGCAGATTAGAATGTTACCGGGCCCTAAAAAGAGAATATAAACTGGCAGACTACCTCACGACCATCAGAGACACAAAACAGAGACAGACCCTCACCACGTACAGACTAAGCGACCACCAACTGGAAATTGAAAAAGGCAGATACAAGAAATCCTGGCAGCCTAGAGAGAATAGAATATGCGATCAATGTCTGGCCGGCGAGGTTGAAACAGAAATGCATTTCCTCCTAAAATGCGAAAATTCAACACATCAAGAAACATATTATTCAACAAGCTAAGCCAAACAACCCCAGATTTCAAGGAATTGGATGACCTGTCAAAATTGAGATTAGTCCTAGGAGAAGGAGACAGACCATACCTTGGGCCAAATATGTAACAACATGTCACAACCTGAGGACTGTTTAAAATTAAGACTGTTTAAAATTAATATTGAACGTACCAAATGAAGTACAAAGACTGTTTAAAATTAATATTGTTTAAAAGTAATATTGTATGTACCCAACAAATGTCAAATCGATTGACAACTACAGAATGTTGGAAAACTGTACCTTTTTGCTATGTAAGCTTTGGCAATATGGTTCGCTGTAAACTTTCATGCCAATAAAGCATTTGAATTGGAATTGGACTGGAAGAGAGAGAGAGAGACTGGGGAGAGAGAGAGACAGGGGGGAGAGAGAGATTGGGGAGAGAGTGGGAGACTGGGGAGAGAGAGAGACTTGGGAGAGAGAGAGAGACTGGAGGGAGGGAGAGAGACGGGAGAGAGAGGGACTGGGGAGTGAGAGAGGGGACTGGGGAGGGAGAGAGGGACTGGGGACATAGAGAGGGACAGGGGTTGAGAGAAAGAGAAACTGGGGAGAGAGAGAGAGAGGCTGGGGTGAGAGAGAGACAGGGGAGAAAGAGACAGCAGAGAGAGAGACTGCGGAGAGAGAGAAATTGGGGAGAGAGAGATAGACTGCGCAGAGAGAGAGAGACGGGGAGAGAGAGACTGTGGAGAGAGAGAGAGACTGGGGAGAGAGAGAGAGACTCGGGAGAGAGAGGGAGACTGGGGAGAGAGAGAGAGACTGGGGAGAGAGTGAGACGAGGGAGAGAGAGAGAGAAAGGGACTGGGGAGAGAAATTGGGACTGGGGAGAGAGAGAGGGACTGGGGTTGAGAGAGAGAGACTGGGAGAGAGAGAGAGACTGGGGAGAGAGAGAGAGACTGGGGAGAGAGAGAGAGACTGGGGAGAGAGAAAGACTGGGGAGAGAGAGAGACTGGGGAGAGAGAAAGACTGGGGAGAGAGAAAGGCTGGGGAGAGAGAGAGAGACTGGGGAGAGAGAGAGACAGGGGAGAGAGAGAGAGACAGTGGAGAGAGAGAGAGACTGGGGAGAGAGAGAGTGACTGGGGAGTGAGAGAGAGACTGCGGAGAGAGAGAAATTGGGAGAGAGAGAGATTGGGGAGAGAGAGAGAGACTGGGGAGAGAGAGAGACTGCGGAGAGAGAGAGAGACTGGGGAGAGAGAGAGAGACTGGGGAGAGAGAGAGACGGGGGAGAGAGACTGGGGAGAGAGTGGGAGACTGGGGAGAGAGAGAGAGACTGGGGAGAGAGAGAGAGACTGGGGGGAGAGAGAGAGACTGGGGAGAGAGAGAGACTGGGGAGAGAGAGAGAGGCTGGGGAAAGAGAGAGAGAGACTGGTGAGAGAGAGAGATGGCGACATCTGGAGAGCACATTTTGAAAACCTCTACAAAGACATCCCAATAAACGAAACAAACCCAAGTCAACATCAGGTCACAGAAAAACTCCACACATTAGAAGCAACAATTAAAGACAACCAAAACCCTCTAGACTCCCCAATCACATGGAAAGAACTGGCCACAAAAACAAAATCTCTCCACCTAAAGAAAGCCTGTGGCCCAGACAACATCAAAAATGAAATGCTCAAGTTCAGCAATATGGAGATGCAGGGTGCGGTACTCAAATTATTCAACATCATATTACGTTCAGGCTGCTTTCCCGATATCTGGTGCCAAGGACTAATCTCCCCCATATATAAAAGTGGAAACAAATCAAACCCAAATAACTACCACGGCATCTGTGTTAGCAGTTGTCTAGGGAAGTTATTCTGCAGTATTCTAAATAGTAGATTACTTGATTTTCTTAACAAACATAATATCCTCAGAAAAAACCAAATAGGCTTTCTTCCAAAACACCGCACCGCCGACCATATCTATACCCTTCACACCCTCATTGAAAAACATATACACCAAACAAAAAATGGGAAAATATTCGCCTGTTTCATCGACTTCAAGAAAGCCTTTGACTCTATATGGCACGAAGGGCTCTATTATAAACTTCTTCAGTGTGGAATAGGGGGCAAAGTCTATGACCTTATTAAATCAATGTATCTGAAAAACAAATGCGGGGTCAAAATTGGAGACAAACGCACCGATTTCTTCACCCAGAGAAGAGGCGTCCGACAGGGCTGCAATTTGAGCCCGACCCTGTTCAACATATACATAAATGAATTAGCAGACATGCTGGAGCAAAGCGAGTCACCAGGTCTCCGTCTCCTTGATGGAGAAGTGAAATCCTTGTTCTATGCGGACGACCTGGTTCTGCTGTCTCCCACAGAACAGGGATTACAGCAACAACTAGACCTACTCGACAAATACTGCCAAAATTGGGCTCTAACAGTAAATCTAAAGAAAACCAACATCATGATTTTTCAAAAAAGGCCCAGATGTCAGGAAAGCAAATACCAGTTTACCCTCAGTGATACCACTATAGGACACACTATGAGCTACACCTACCTTGGTCTAACTATTACAGCATCAGGGAGCTTCAGCATAGCAGTGAATGCACTAAAAGAAAAAGCCCGAAGAGCCCTATATGCAATAAAAAGAAAATTCTACAACATCCAAATCCCAATCAAAATCTGGCTCAAAATATTTGACAGCATAATCCTGCCCATTGCACTGTACGGTAGTGAAGTATGGGGCCCGCTAAATCACCAAAGCTACACTAAATGGGAAAAACACACAATAGAAGCCCTACATGCAGAATTCTGCCGAAGCATCCTTCGCACCCAAAGAAAAACGCCAACAAATGCATGCAGAGCCGAACTAGGCAGATACCCACTGATAATAAACATCCAAAAACGAGCACTAAACTTCCTAAATCACCTCAAATCTAGCTCCCCAGACACCCTTCATTTCAAAGCCTTTCAGACCCAAGAGCTAAACACAGAAAAGAGTCCCCTGAGTCAGCTGCTACTGAAACTAAGTACTCAGCCGGACCCTGACTAGCCCCAGACCAACACAGCCGTCCAAACACCAATCCGAGTGAACCAAATCATTAAAAAATGCAAAGAAACCTACCTGGAACATTGGAACAAAATAACCGAAAGCCAAAGCAGATTAGAATGTTACCGGGCCCTAAAAAGAGAATATAAACTGGCAGACTACCTCACGACCATCAGAGACACAAAACAGAGACAGACCCTCACCAGGTACAGACTAAGCGACCACCAACTGGAAATTGAAAAAGGCAGATACAAGAAATCCTGGCAGCCTAGAGAGAATAGAATATGCGATCAATGTCTGGCTGGCGAGGTTGAAACAGAAATGCATTTCCTCCTAAAATGCGAAAAATTCAACACATCAAGAAACATATTATTCAACAAGCTAAGCCAAACAACCCCAGATTTCAAGGAATTGGATGATCTGTCAAAATGGAGATTAGTCCTGGGAGAAGGAGACAGACCATACATTGGGGCCAAATATGTAACAACATGTCACAACCTGAGGACTGTTTAAAAGTAAGACTGTTTAAAATTAATATTGAACGTACCAAATGAAGTAGAAAGACTGTTTAAAATTAATATTGTTTAAAAGTAATATTGTATGTACCCAACAAATGTCAAATCGATTGACACCTACAGAATGTTGGAAAACTGTACCTTTTTGCTATGTAAGCTTTGGCAATATGGTTCTCTGTAAACTTTCATGCCAATAAAGCATTTGAATTGAATTGAATTGAATTGAATTGAATTGAATTGACAGACTGGGGAGAGAGAGATAGACTGGGGAGAGAGAGAGAGACTGGGGAGAGAGAGAGACTGGGGAGAGAGACTGTGGAGAGAGAGAGAGACTGGGGAGAGAGAGAGAGAGACTGGGGAGAGAGAGAGAGATTGGGGCGAGAGAGAGAGTCTGGGGCGGGAGAGAGAGACTAGGCAGGGAGAGAGAGAGAGACTGGGGAGTGAGAGAGAGAGACTGGGGCGGCAGAGAGAGACTCGGCAGGGAAATGAGAGAGACTGGGGAGTGAGAGAGAGAGATACTGGGGAGTGAGAGATAGAGACTGGGGCAGGAGAGAGAGACTGGGGAGGGAGAGAGAGAGACTGGGGCAAGAGAGAGAGACTGGGGAGGGAGAGTGAGAGAGACAGGGGTAGGAGAGAGAGACTGTGGCGGGAGAGAGTGACTGGGGAGGGAGAGAGAGACTGGGGAGGGAGAGAGAAATGGGAGAGAGGGAGAGACTGGGGAGAGAGAGAGAAACTGGGTTGAGAGAGAGAGAGACTGGGGGGGAGAGAGAGACTGGGGAGCGAGAGAGAGACTGGGGAGAGAGAGAGAGATTGGGGGGAGAGAGAGAGAATGGGGCGAGAGAGAGAGACTGGGGCGAGTGAGAGAGACTGGGGAGAGGGAGACTGGGGAGAGAGCGAGCGACTGGGGAAGGGAGAGAGACTAGGGAGAGAGAGACTGGGGAGAGAGAGACTGGGGAGAGAGAGACTGGGGAGAGAGAGTGAGACTGGGGAGAGAGAGAGAGAGACTGGTGAGAGAGAGAGAGAATTGAGAGAGAGAGAGAGAGAGACTGGGGAGAGAGAGAGTCTGGGGAGAGAGAGAGACTGGAGAGAGAGAGAGACTGGGGAGAGTGAGGGAGACTGGGGAGAGAGAGAGAGACTGGGGGAGAGAGAGATGCTGGGGGAGAGAGAGAGAGACTGGGGAGAGAGAGAGAGACTGGGAAAGAGGGAGAGACTGGAGAGAGAGATTGGGGAGAGAGAGAGAGAGACTAGGGAGAGAGTGAGAGATTGGGGAGAGAGAGAGACTGGGGAGAGTGAGAGAGGCTGGGGGGAGAGAGACTGGGGAGAGATGGAGAGACAGGGGAGGGAGAGAGAGACTGGGGAGAGAGAGAATGGGGAGAGAGAGAGAGACTGGGGAGAGAGAGAGAGACTGGGGAGAGAGAGAGACTGGGGAGAGAGGGAGACTGGGGAGAGAGAGAGAGACTGGGGAGAGAGAGAGAGGCTGGGGAAAGAGAGAGAGAGACTGGTGAGAGAGAGAGATGGCGACATCTGGAGAGCACATTTTGAAAACCTCTACAAAGACATCCCAATAAACGAAACAAACCCAAGT
This sequence comes from Somniosus microcephalus, assembly GCF_052327205.1. Classification (NCBI taxonomy): domain Eukaryota; kingdom Metazoa; phylum Chordata; class Chondrichthyes; order Squaliformes; family Somniosidae; genus Somniosus; species Somniosus microcephalus. Next base: position 8,415 of record NW_028226929.1, read on the forward strand.
CAACATCAGGTCACAGAAAAACTCCACACATTAGAAGCAACAATTAAAGACAACCAAAACCCTCTAGACTCCCCAATCACATGGAAAGAACTGGCCACAAAAACAAAATCTCTCCACCTAAAGAAAGCCTGTGGCCCAGACAACATCAAAAATGAAATGCTCAAGTTCAGCAATATGGAGATGCAGGGTGCGGTACTCAAATTATTCAACATCATATTACGTTCAGGCTGCTTTCCCGATATCTGGTGCCAAGGATTAATCTCCCCCATATATAAAAGTGGAAACAAATCAAACCCAAATAACTACCACGGCATCTGTGTTAGCAGTTGTCTAGGGAAGTTATTCTGCAGTATTCTAAATAGTAGATTACTTGATTTTCTTAACAAACATAATATCCTCAGAAAAAACCAAATAGGCTTTCTTCCAAAACACCGCACCGCCGACCATATCTATACCCTTCACACCCTCATTGAAAAACATATACACCAAACAAAAAATGGGAAAATATTCGCCTGTTTCATCGACTTCAAGAAAGCCTTTGACTCTATATGGCACGAAGGGCTCTATTATAAACTTCTTCAGTGTGGAATAGGGGGCAAAGTCTATGACCTTATTAAATCAATGTATCTGAAAAACAAATGCGGGGTCAAAATTGGAGACAAACGCACCGATTTCTTCACCCAGAGAAGAGGCGTCCGACAGGGCTGCAATTTGAGCCCGACCCTGTTCAACATATACATAAATGAATTAGCAGACATGCTGGAGCAAAGCGAGTCACCAGGTCTCCGTCTCCTTGATGGAGAAGTGAAATCCTTGTTCTATGCGGACGACCTGGTTCTGCTGTCTCCCACAGAACAGGGATTACAGCAACAACTAGACCTACTCGACAAATACTGCCAAAATTGGGCTCTAACAGTAAATCTAAAGAAAACCAACATCATGATTTTTCAAAAAAGGCCCAGATGTCAGGAAAGCAAATACCAGTTTACCCTCAGTGATACCACTATAGGACACACTATGAGCTACACCTACCTTGGTCTAACTATTACAGCATCAGGGAGCTTCAGCATAGCAGTGAATGCACTAAAAGAAAAAGCCCGAAGAGCCCTATATGCAATAAAAAGAAAATTCTACAACATCCAAATCCCAATCAAAATCTGGCTCAAAATATTTGACAGCATAATCCTGCCCATTGCACTGTACGGTAGTGAAGTATGGGGCCCGCTAAATCACCAAAGCTACACTAAATGGGAAAAACACACAATAGAAGCCCTACATGCAGAATTCTGCCGAAGCATCCTTCGCACCCAAAGAAAAACGCCAACAAATGCATGCAGAGCCGAACTAGGCAGATACCCACTGATAATAAACATCCAAAAACGAGCACTAAACTTCATAAATCACCTCAAATCTAGCTCCCCAGGCACCCTTCATTTCAAAGCCTTTCAGACCCAAGAGCTAAACCCAGAAAAGAGTCCCCTGAGTCAGCTGCTACTGAAACTAAGTACTCAGCCGGACCCTGACCAGCCCCAGAACAACAGAGCCGTCCAAACACCAATCCGAGTGAACCAAATCATTAAACAATGCAAAGAAATCTACCTGGAACATTGGAACAAAATAACCGAAAGCCAAAGCAGATTAGAATGTTACCGGGCCCTAAAAAGAGAATATAAACTGGCAGACTACCTCACGACCATCAGAGACACAAAACAGAGACAGACCCTCACCAGGTACAGACTAAGCGACCACCAACTGGAAATTGAAAAAGGCAGATACAAGAAATCCTGGCAGCCTAGAGAGAATAGAATATGCGATCAATGTCTGGCCGGCGAGGTTGAAACAGAAATGCATTTCCTCCTAAAATGCGAAAAATTCAACACATCAAGAAACATATTATTCAACAAGCTAAGCCAAACAACCCCAGATTTCAAGGAATTGGATGACCTGTCAAAATTGAGATTAGTCCTAGGAGAAGGAGACAGACCATACCTTGGGGCCAAATATGTAACAACATGTCACAACCTGAGGACTGTTTAAAATTAAGACTGTTTAAAATTAATATTGAACGTACCAAATGAAGTACAAAGACTGTTTAAAATTAATATTGTTTAAAAGTAATATTGTATGTACCCAACAAATGTCAAATCGATTGACAACTACAGAATGTTGGAAAACTGTACCTTTTTGCTATGTAAGCTTTGGCAATATGGTTCGCTGTAAACTTTCATGCCAATAAAGCATTTGAATTGGAATTGGACTGGAGAGAGAGAGAGAGACTGGGGAGAGAGAGAGACAGGGGGGAGAGAGAGATTGGGGAGAGAGTGGGAGACTGGGGAGAGAGAGAGACTTGGGAGAGAGAGAGAGACTGGAGGGAGGGAGAGAGACGGGGAGAGAGAGGGACTGGGGAGTGAGAGAGGGACTGGGGAGGGAGAGAGGGACTGGGGACATAGAGAGGGACAGGGGTTGAGAGAAAGAGAAACTGGGGAGAGAGAGAGAGAGGCTGGGGTGAGAGAGAGACAGGGGAGAAAGAGACAGCAGAGAGAGAGACTGCGGAGAGAGAGAAATTGGGGAGAGAGAGATAGACTGCGCAGAGAGAGAGAGACGGGGGAGAGAGAGACTGTGGAGAGAGAGAGAGACTGGGGAGAGAGAGAGAGACTCGGGAGAGAGAGGGAGACTGGGGAGAGAGAGAGAGACTGGGGAGAGAGTGAGACGAGGGAGAGAGAGAGAGAAAGGGACTGGGGAGAGAAATTGGGACTGGGGAGAGAGAGAGGGACTGGGGTTGAGAGAGAGAGACTGGGGAGAGAGAGAGAGACTGGGGAGAGAGAGAGAGACTGGGGAGAGAGAGAGAGACTGGGGAGAGAGAAAGACTGGGGAGAGAGAGAGACTGGGGAGAGAGAAAGACTGGGGAGAGAGAAAGGCTGGGGAGAGAGAGAGAGACTGGGGAGAGAGAGAGACAGGGGAGAGAGAGAGAGACAGTGGAGAGAGAGAGAGACTGGGGAGAGAGAGAGTGACTGGGGAGTGAGAGAGAGACTGCGGAGAGAGAGAAATTGGGAGAGAGAGAGATTGGGGAGAGAGAGAGAGACTGGGGAGAGAGAGAGACTGCGGAGAGAGAGAGAGACTGGGGAGAGAGAGAGAGACTGGGGAGAGAGAGAGACGGGGGAGAGAGACTGGGGAGAGAGTGGGAGACTGGGGAGAGAGAGAGAGACTGGGGAGAGAGAGAGAGACTGGGGGGAGAGAGAGAGACTGGGGAGAGAGAGGGACTGGGGAGAGAGAGAGGTTCTGGGTAGAGAGAGAGGGACTGGGGAGAGACACAGGGACTGGGGAGAGAGAGAGGGGCTGGGGTAGAAAGAAAGAGAGACTGGGGAGAGAGAGGGAGACTGGGGAGAGAGAAAGAAATCAGGGAGAGAGAGAGAGACCGGGGCGAGAGCGAGAGACCGGGGAGAGAGCAAGAGACTGGGGAGAGAGCGAGAGACTGGGGAGGGTGAGAGAGAGATAGGGGTGCGAGAGAGAGAGAGACTGGGGAGCGAGAGAGAGACTGGGAAGCGAGAGAGAGACTGGGGAGAGAGAGAGAGACAGGGGAGAGAGAGAGAGACAGGGGAGAGAGAGAGAGACTGGGGAGAGAGAGAGAGACTGGGGAGAGAGCAAGAGACTGGGGAGAGAGAGAGAGACCGGGGCAAGAGCGAGAGACCGGGGAGAGAGCAAGAGACTGGGGAGAGAGCGAGAGACTGGGGAGGGTGAGAGAGAGATGGGGGTGCGAGAGAGAGAGAGACTGGGGAGCGAGAGAGAGACTGGGGAGCGAGAGAGAGACTGGGGAGAGAGAGAGAGACTGGGGAGAGAGAGAGAGACTGGGGGAGAGAGAGATACTGGGGAGAGAGAGAGAGAGTGAGAGACTAGGGAGAGAGTCACTTGGGAGCGAGAGGGACTGGGGGAGAGAGAGTGTGAGAGACTGGGGAGAGAGAGAGAGGCTGGGGGAGAGAGAGAGAGACTGGGGGAGAGAGAGACTGGGGTAGAGAGAGAGAGACTGGGGAGAGAGAGAGAGACTGGGGAGAGTGAGAGAGACTGGAGAGAGACAGAGAGACTGGGGAGAGAGAGATAGACAGGGGAGAGAGAGAGAGTGGGGAGAGAGAGAGAGGCAGGGGAGAGAGAGAGAGAGAGACTGGTGCGAGAGAGAGTGAGTGACTAGTGAGAGAGTCACTTGGGAGCGAGAGCGACTGGGGGAGAGAGAGAGTGAGAGACTGGGGAGAGATAGAGAGAGAGACTGGGGCGGGAGAGAGAGAGAGACTGGGGCGGGAGGGAGAGAGACTGGTGCGAGAGAGAGAGACTGGTGCGAGAGAGAGAGAGGCTGGGGGAGAGAGAGAGAGACTGGGGGAGAGAGAGACTGGGGGAGAGGCAGAGAGACTGGGGAGAGAGAGATAGTCAGGGGTTAGAGAGAGAGTGTGGAGAGAGAGAGAGACAGGGGAGAGAGAGAGAGTGAGAGACTGGTGCGAGAGAGAGTGATTGACGAGGGAGAGAGTCACTTGGGAGGGAGAGCGACTGGGGGAGAGAGAGAGTGAGAGACTGGGGAGAGATAGAGAGAGAGACGGGCGGGAGAGAGAGAGAGACTGGGGCAGGAGGGAGAGAGAGACTGGTGTGAGAGAGAGAGACTGGGGCGAGAAACAGAGACTGGGGCGAGAGAGCGAGACTGGGGCGAGAGAGAGAGACTGGGGAGAGTGAGAGAGACTGGGGAGAGACAGAGAGACTGGGGAGAGTGAGAGAGAGAGAGAGACAGGGGAGAGAGAGAGAGAGAGACTGGGGAGAGAGAGGGAGTGAGAGACTAGGGAGAGAGTCATTTGGGAGCGAGAGGGACTGGGGGAGAGAGAGAGTGAGTGACTGGGGAGAGAGAGAGACTGGGGCGAGAGATAGAGACTATTGCAGCTTGCCACAAGCAGAGGGACAACCAGTGACACATTAAATCTAAGAAAAGATTATATGCATATTATCTGTGCATATTGTGATGAAATATGCCATTCATCAGGCACTCTGTATTCTCTGTGTTTGATTGTGCCTGTGACTGTGACAAGCAGGGGAGTTCATTTTCAGTTTCATTTCCTTACCTGTATTGTATTGTGTAGGGCTCTGCCCATACCTGGCCCCTACATAAGCAGGCCCCAGCGTGTCTCACAGGCAGTACAGCAGATCTCTGGATGAGAGACACTTCTCCACTGTGTATTACTTTCTGAGTTAATAAAAGCCTTGCTTTGCTCCGTTAACATTGAGTCTCGGATTCATTGAGGCACATCAATTTTATTAACTCAATTTTCCACGCAATGGATCAACTCTTGAAACCCGAACGTTTGGATTTGGACCCGGATGCTTCGGACGCATCGGCACAATTCAGACGCTGGTTTAAGTGTATGGAATTCTTCCTGGACAATTCCGCAGCCATCACAGACGCTACGGACGCTGAAAGTATGAAACTTGGAATCCTGCGGAATTGGGTAAGCCATCGGGATTACCCCCTCATCCAAGACACCAACACATACCCGGCTGCCTGCGACATCCTAAAGGCACATTACCAGCAGCCTACGAACGAGGTGTACGCTAGGCATCTGCTCGCTACTCGCACACAGCGACCTGGGGAATCGCTGGATGAGTTCCTAGTCACCCTGAAAACGCTTGGCAAAGACTGCAAGTGCCAAGATGTAAAAGCCGCAGTGTACACTGACGAGCTTGTTCGTGATGCCTTTATCACAGGCCTCAGCTCCACTTACATCCGGCAGAGACTACTGGAAAAAACGGGATTGGACCTGAAACAGGCTGTGGACACAGCGCGATCCCTGGATGTGGCCCAGAGAAACTCGGACGCCTACTCTTCAGCCCGCGCCGCCCACGCTGCCATGTGTGCACCAAGGGCACCGCCATCTTGGAAGGCATTTTCCCCGCCCGGCAGCCCGACATCGTCGGGGCCCCGGTCTCCCCCCAGAAGCCCTACGACAGCCGCGACGCGTCGGGGCCCCAACTGCTACTTCTGCGGGCAGCCGAAGCACACCAGAAACCTGTGCCCGGCGAAAGGCACCACCTGCTTCAAGTACAGTAAGAAGGGGCACTTGGGGAAGGTGTGCAGAGGGAACCCCGCTGGAAAACCCGCCACCGCCGCGTGTGCGCCGTGGGAGCGGCCATTTTGGACGCCATCTTGCCCGACATCGTGGGGTCCGCCATCTTGTGAGCAGACAGCATGGACGCCATCTTGTCTCGATCAGGGCCCTACAGTGGCATCGGTCACAGTGGACCAGACCAGACCGCACCCGCTATCCAAATCAATGGTGGACATCGAGGTAAATGGGTGCGGGGTTAAATGTTTAATTGACAGTGGAAGCACGGAGAGTTTTATCCACCCTGAACTAGCACAACAACTCTCTCTAACGGTGGTCCCTGCTCGGGGCACCATCTCTATGGCTGATAAAACCCAGACATCGATCATTATGGGTTCCTGCGCGGTACAATTGTCCATTAACGGAAATGTATACGATAATTTTAAATTACTAATCATGAAGAGTGTATGTGCGAGCGTGATCTTGGGCCTGGATTTCCAGTGCCACCACCAAAGCATAACGCTCAATTACGCTGGGTCCCAGCCGCCCCTCACAGTGTGCGTTCTGGCTACCCTGAAGGTAAAGCCGCCTTCGCTATTCGCGAACCTTACTCCCAACTGCTGGCCAATAGCGACCAAAAGCAAGAGGTACAGCTGGGAGGACAGGCGGTTTATCGCGACCGAGGTGGACAGGCTGCTGAGGGAGCGCGTTATTGAATGCAGCAACAGCCGGTGGCGCGCCCAAGTGGTGGTGGTGAGGGGTAGCGAGAAGAAACGGATGGTGATCGACAATAACCAAATGATCAACATGTACACCCAACTAGACGCCTACCCGCTACCCCGCATATCAGAAAGGGTGAAGCAAATTGCCCAATACCGGGTGTTCTCCACCATCGACCTCAAGTCAGCGTACCACCAGCTCCCTATCAGACCAGAGGACTGCCCGTACACCGTCTTCGAGGAGAACGGACGCCTCTACCAATTCCTCAGAGTCCCCTTTGGGGTGACGAATGGGGTCTCCGTCTTCCAGAGGGAGATGGACCGCATGGTCGATGACCACCACTCGCAGGCAACCTTCCCCTACCTCAACAACGTCACCATCTGCGGTCACAACGAGCAGGATCATGACTCGAACCTCGAGTGGTTCCTGAAAACCGCACAAAAACTCAACCTCACTTACAACGAGGACAAGTGCATTTTCAACACCACGCGCCTCTGCATACTAGGCAGCGTGGTGGAGAATGGAGAAATTGGACCAGACCCCGACCGAATGCGCCCCCTACGGGAGCTGCCCTTGCCCAACACTCCCAAAGCCCTGAAAAGGTGCCTGGGGTTATTTTCTTATTATGCCCAATGGGTCCCCAACTACTCCGACAAAGCCCGCCCCCTCTTGAAAGCATCCTCTTTTCCGCTCTCTGCTGAGGCTCACGCCGCCTTCAAAAGCATTAAGCGGGATATTGAGCGGGCCACGCTACAGGCAGTGGACGAGAACACTCCCTTTCAAGTGGAAAGTGATACGTCTGACTTTGCCTTGGCGGCCACCCTCAACCAGGCGGGGCAGCCCGTAGCTTTCTTCTCGAGGACCCTCCAAGGGCCCGAGATCAGACACTCCTCCGTGGAAAAGGAGGCCCAAGCCATCGTGGAGGCAGTGCGCCACTGGCGCCACTACCTAGCCAGCAAACGCTTCACCCTACTTACCGACCAGCGGTCGGTAGCGTTTATGTTTAATAATAACAGAAGGGGAAATTAAAAATGATAAGATTCTCAGGTGGCGGATCGAGCTCTCCACCTTCGAGTATGACATCACTTACCGGCCAGGGGCCCTTAACGAATCCCCTGATGCCCTCTCACGAGGGATGTGTGCCAGCGCCACCAGGGATCGGCTACAGACCCTCCACAACGACCTCTGCCACCCAGGGGTCACACGACTGTTCCACTTCATAAAGTCCCGCAACTTACCCTACTCGATTGAGGAAGTTCGGTCTCTGACCAGGAACTGCCGCACTTGTGCTGAGTGCAAGCCTCGGTTCTACCGCGCAGATAGAGCCCACTTAATCAAAGCTACATGGCCCTTTGAGCGGCTCAGCTTAGATTTCAAGGGCCCCCTCCCGTCAGTCGACCGCAATGTTTACTTCCTGAACATTGTGGACGAATACTCCCGTTTCCCGTTCGCCTTCCCCTGCCCAGACATGACCAGTGGCACGGTCATTAAATGCCTCAACAGCCTGTTCTGCCTGTTCGGTATGCCGAGCTACATCCATACGGATAGGGGGGCGTCCTTCATGAGTGAAGAGCTACGCCAGTACATGCTGTCCAGGGGGATCGCCACGAGCCGTACCCCCAGCTACAACCCCCAGGGTAACGGCCAGGTGGAGCGAGAGAACAGGACAGTATGGAAAGCAGTCACGCTAGCTCTAAGGACCAAGGGCCTCCCTATCTCCCGCTGGCAGGAAGTCGTCCCAGATGTGCTCCATTCGATACGGTCGCTATTGTGTACTGCCACTAATGCCACGCCTCATGAACGAATGTTTGTCTTTCCCCGGAAATCCACCTCAGGCGTATCCATGCCGTCATGGCTCTCCACCACAGGTCCGGTATTTGTACGAAGGCATGTGAGGGGCCACAAGACGGACCCTCTCGTGGAGTCAGTGCACCTACTCCACGCCAACCCCCAATACGCGTATGTCCGGCACGCCAATGGAAGGGAGGACACCGTGTCCATAAAAGACGTCGCCCCAGCTGGTAACGACAACAACCACGACAACAACAGCAACAACGATCACAGCAACTCTTACCCACCCACTATCCTTTCAGCACCCCCGGAAGAACATCGACCAATGGTGCCCCCACCAACTACCCCTTCAACAACCCTGGCGGCGCCCCCGGCAGAGACCCAGGAGGCCACCAGGGACACCCAGCCGACACCCACGGCACCACAACAGCTATGTCGGTCACAGAGGACTATCAAACCCACGAACAGACTAAATCTGTAGAAGGGGTGAATGTGATGAAATATGCCATTCATCAGGCACTCTGTATTCTCTGTGTTTGATTTTGCCTGTGACTGTGACAAGCAGGGGAGTTTAGTTTCAGTTTCATTTCCTTACCTGTACTGTATTGTGTGTGGGGCTCCGCCCATACCTGGCCCCGACTTAAGCAGGCCTCAGCGTGTCTCACAGGCAGTACAGCAGATCTCTGAATGAGAGACACTTCTCCACTGTGTATTACTTTCTGAGTTAATAAAAGCCTTGTTTTGCTCCGTTAACGTTGAGTCTCGGATTCATTGAGGCACATCACATATAGCAATGTATACATGGGTATATTTGTCTATGCACTGTATGTCTAGATCAGTGTTTATGTGGTCAATCATACATGTATTTCTGTGCTTTGGCAACATAAGATGTATCTTGTCATGCCAATAAAGCAATTTGAATTGAATTGAATTGAGAGAGAGACTGGGGGTTAGAGAGAGAGGCTGGGAGAGAGAGAGATGGGGTGAGAGAGAGAGACTGGGGAGAGAGAGACAGACTGGGGAGAGAGAGAGAGACTGGGGAGAGAGAGAGACTGGGGAGAGAGACTGGGGAGAGAGAGAGAGACTGGGGAGAGAGAGAGAGACTGGGGCGAGAGAGAGAGACTGGCACAGGAGAGAGAGACTAGGCAGGGAGAGAGAGAGAGACTGGGGAGTGAGAGAGAGAGGCTGGGGAGTGAGAGAGAGAGAGACTGGGGCGGGAGAGAGAGACTGGGGAGGGAGAGAGAGAGACTGGGGCAAGAGAGAGAGACTGGGGAGGGAGAGTGAGAGAGACAGGGGTGGGAGAGAGAGACTGGGGCGGGAGAGAGTGACTGGGGAGCGAGAGAGAGACTGGGGAGGGAGAGAGAGACTGGGGAGAGAGGGAGAGACTGGGGAGAGATAGAGAGAGACTGGGGAGAGAGAGACTGGGGAGAGGGAGAGAGACTGGGGGAGAGAGAGAGACTGGGGTGAGAGAGAGAGAGACTGGGGAGAGAGAGAGAGACTGGGGTGAGAGAGAGAGACCGGGGGGAGAGAGAGAGATTGGGGGGAGAGAGAGTGACTGGGGAGAGAGAGACAGACTGGGGAGAGAGAGACAGACTGGGGAGAGAGAGAGACTGGGGAGGGAGAGAGACTGGGGAGAGAGAGAGAGACTGGGGAGAGAGGCAGGGACTGGGGAGAGAGAGAGAGACTGGGGAGAGAGAGAGAGAGAGAGACTAGGGAGAGAGTCACTTGGGAGCGAAAGGGACTGGGGAGAGAGAGTGTGAGAGACTGTGGAGAGAGAGAGAGAGACTGGGGAGAGAGAGAGAGACTGGGGGAGAGAGAGAGAGACTGGGGGAGAGAGAGACTGGGGGAGAGAGAGACGCGGAGAGAGAGAGACTGGGGAGAGACAGAGAGACTGGGGAGAGAGAGAGAGACTGGGGAGAGAGAGAGAGACAGGGGAGAGAGAGAGAGAGAGACTGGGGAGATAGAGAGAGTGTGTGACTAGGGAGAGAGTCAATTGGGAGCGAGAAGCACTGGGGGAGAGAGTGAGAGACAGGGGAGAGATAGAGAGAGACTGGGGCGGGAGGGAGAGAGAGACTGGGGCGGGAGAGAGAGAGAGACTGGGGCGGGAGAGAGAGAGAAACTGGTGTGAGAGAAAGAGAGTGGGGTGAGAGAGAGGGTCTGGGGCGAGAGAGAGAGACTGGGGAGAGTGAGAGAGACTGGGGAGAGACAGAGAGACTGGGGAGAGAGAGAGAGACTGGGGAGAGAGAGAGAGACAGGGGAGACAGAGAGAGAGAGAGATTGGGGGAGAGGGTGAGACTGGGGGAAGTGAGAGTGACTGGGGAGAGAGAGACAGACTGGGGAGAGAGAGACAGACTGGGGAGAGATAGAGACTGGGGAGAGAGAGAGACTGGGGAGAGAGAGAGAGACTGGGGAGAGAGAGAGAGACTGGGGAGAGAGGCAGAGACTGGGGAGAGAGAGAGAGACTGGGGAGAGAGAGAGACTGGGGAGAGAGTGAGAGACTGGGGACAGAGAGAGAGAGAGAGAGACTAGGGAGAGAGTCACTTGGGAGCGAGAGGGACTGGGGGAGAGAGAGTGTGAGAGACTCTGGAGAGAGAGAGAGAGACTGGGGAGAGAGAGAGAGACTGGGGGAGAGAGAGAGAGACTGGGGGAGAGAGAGGCTGTGGAGAGAGAGACGGGGAGAGAGAGAGAGAGACTGGGGAGAGACAGAGAAACAGGGGAGAGAGAGAGAGAGAGACTGGGGAGATAGAGAGAGTGTCTGACTAGGGAGAGAGTCACTTGGGAGCCAGAAGCAATGGGGGAGAGAGAGAGTGAGAGACTGGGGAGAGATAGAAAGAGACTGGGGCGGTAGAGAGAGAGAGACTGGGGCGGGAGAGAGAGAGAGACTGGGGCGGGAGAAAGAGATGGACTGGGGCGAGAGAGAGAGACTGGGGAGAGTGAGAGAGACTGGGGCGAGACAGAGAGACTGGGGAGAGAGAGAGAGGCTGGGGAGAGAGAGAGAGACAGGGGAGACAGAGAGAGAGAGAGACTGGGGAGAGGGAGAGAGTGAGAGACTAGGGAGAGAGTCACTTGGGAGCGAGAGGGACTGGGGGAGAGATAGAGTGATAGACTGGGGAGAGAGAGAGACTGGGGAGATAGAGAGAGACTGTTACAGCTTGCCACAAGCAGAGGGACAACCAGTGACACATTAAATCTAAGAAAAGATTATATGCATATTATATGTGCTATCTATACATTCGTGTACTTGTCTATACACTGTATGTCCAGAGAGGTGTTTATGTGGGCAATCATACATGTATTTCTGTGCTTTGGCAACATAAGATGTATCTTGTCATGCCAATAAAGCAATTTGAATTGAATTTAATTGAATTGAGACAGAGACTGGGGGAGAGAGAGAGAGACTGGGAGAGGGAGGGACTGGGGAGAGAGAGACTGGGGGAGAGAGAGAGTGAGAGACTGTGGTGGGAGAGAGAGAGAGACTGGGGCGAGAGAGAGAGAGACTGGTGCGAGAGAGAGAGACTGGGGAGAGTAAGAGAGACTGGGGAAGACAGAGAGACTGGGGAGAGAGAGAGAGACTGGGGAGAGAGAGAGAGACAGGGGAGAGAGAGAGAGAGAGGGACTGGGGGAGAGAGAGAGTGAGAGACTGGGGAGAGAGAGAGAGAGACTGGGGAGTGAGAGAGATAGAACCCGGGGAGAGTGAGAGAGACTGGGAGAGAGAGAGAGAGACTGGGGAGAGAGAGGGAGACGTGGAGAGAGAGAGACTGGGGGAGAGAGAGACTGGGGGAGAGAGAGACTGGGGGAGAGAGAGAGATACTGGGGAGAGAGAGAGACTGGGGGGAGAGAGACAGACTGGGGGGCTAGAGAGACGGGGAGAGTGAGAGACTGGGGGAGAGAGAGACGGGGGAGAGAGACTGGGGAGAGAGAGACAGACTGGGGAGAGAGAGAGAGACTGGGGAGAGAGAGAGAGACTGGGGAGAGAGACTGGGGAGAGAGAGAGAGACTGGGGAGAGAGAGAGAGTGACTGGGGAGAGAGAGCGAGACTGGGGCGAGAGAGAGAGACTGGCGCGGGAGAGAGAGACTAGGCAGGGAGAGACAGAGAGACTGGAGAGTGAGAGAGAGAGAAGGGGGCGGGAGAGAGAGACTAGGTAGGGAGAGAGATAGACTGGGGAGTGAGAGAGAGAGACTGGGGAGTGAGAGGGAGAGAGACTGGGGTGGGAGAGAGAGACTGGGGAGGGAAAGAGAGTGAGACTCGGGAAGAGAGAGAGACTGGAGAGGGAGAGAGAGACTGGGGAGGGAGGTAGAGACTGGGGGGAGAGAGAGAGACTGGGGAGAGAGACAGGCTGGGGAGAGAGAGAGACTGGGGAGAGAGAGAGAGACTGGGGAGAGAGAGATAGACTGGGGAGAGAGAGAGAGACTGGGGAGAGAGAGAGAGACTGGGGACAGAGAGAGAGAGAGAGAGACTAGGGAGAGAGTCACTTGCGAGCGAGAGGGACTGGGGGAGAGAGAGTGTGAGAGACTGTGGAGAGAGAGAGAGAGACTGGGGAGAGAGAGAGAGATTGGGGGAGAGAGAGAGAGACTGGGGGAGAGAGAGGCTGCGGAGCGAGAGACGGGGAGAGAGAGAGAGAGACTGGGGAGAGACAGAGAGACTGGGGAGAGAGAGGGAGACTGGGGAGAGAGAGAGCGACAGGGGAGAGAGAGAGAGAGAGACTGGGGAGATAGAGAGAGTGTGTGACTCGGGGGAGAGTCACTTGGGAGTGAGAAGCAATGGGGAAGAGAGAGAGTGAGAGACTGGGGAGAGATAGAAAGAGACTGGGGCGGGAGAGAGAGAGAGACTGGGGCGGGAGAGAGAGAGAGACTGGGGCGGGAGAAAGAGAGGGACTGGGGCGAGAGAGAGAGACTGGGGAGAGTTAGAGAGACTGGGGAGAGACAGAGAGACTGGGGAGTGAGAGAGAGAGACTGGGGAGTGAGAGGGAGAGAGACTGGGGTGGGAGAGAGAGACTGGGGAGGGAATGAGGGTGAAACTCGGGCAAGAGAGAGAGACTGGGGAGGGAGAGAGAGACTGGGGAGGGAGAGAGAGACTGGCGGGAGAGAGAGGGACTGGGGAGAGAGACAGACTGGGGAGAGAGAGATAGACTGGGGAGAGAGAGAGAGACTGTGGAGAGAGAGAGAGACTGGGGAGAGAG
>NW_028226930.1:0-22171 GCF_052327205.1 Somniosus microcephalus
TCTCTCTCTCCCAGTCTCTCTCTCTCTCTCCCCCATTTCTCTCTCTCTCTCTCCCCCAGTCTCTCTCTCTCTCTCCCCCAGTCTCTCTCTCTCTCCCCCAGTCTCTCTCTCTCTCTCTGCCAGTCTCTCTCTCTCTCTCCCAGTCTCTCTCTCTCTCTCCCCCCAGTCTCTCTCTCTCTCCCCCAGTCTCTCTCTCTCTCTCCCCCCAGTCTCTCTCCTCTCTCTCCCCCAGTCTATCTCTCTCTCCCCCAGTCTCTCTCTCTCTCCCCCAGTCTCTCTCTCTCTCTCTCTCCCCCAGTCTCTCTCTCTCTCTCTCCCAGTCTCTCTCTCTCTCTCCCCCAGCCTCTCTCTCTCTCCCTCTCCCCCCAGTCTCTCTGTCTCTCTCTCCCCCAGCCTCTCTCTCTCTCTCTCTCTCCCCCAGTCTCTCGCTCTCTCCCCAGTCTCTCTCTCTCTCCCAGTCTCTCTCTCTCTCTCCCAGATTCTCTCTCAGTTCAGTTCAGTTCAAATGCTTTATTGGCATGAAAGTTTACAGAGAACCATATTGCCAAAGCTTACATTGCAAAAAGGTACAGTTTTCCAACATTCTGTAGGTGTCAATGGATTTGACATTTGTTGGGTATATACAATATTACTTTTAAACAATATTAATTTTAAACAGTCTTTCTACTTCATTTGGTACGTTCAATATTAATTTTAAACAGTCTTACTTTTAAACAGTCCTCAGGTTGTGACATGTTGTTACATATTTAGCCCCAAGGGTATGGTCTGTCTCCTTCTCCTAGGACTAATCTCAATTTTGACAGATCATCCAATTCCTTGAAATCTGGGGTTGTTTGGCTTAGCTTGTTGAATAATATGTTTCTTGATGTGTTGAATTTTTCGCATTTTAGGAGGAAATGCATTTCTGTTTCAACCTCGCCAGCCAGACATTGATCGCATATTCTATTCTCTCTAGGCTGCCAGGATTTCTTGTATCTGCCTTTTTCAATTTCCAGTTGGTGGTCGCTTAGTCTGTACCTGGTGAGGGTCTGTCTCTGTTTTGTGTCTCTGATGGTCGTGAGGTAGTCTGCCAGTTTATATTCTCTTTTTAGGCCCGGTAACATTCTAATCTGCTTTGGCTTTCGGTTATTTTGTTCCAATGTTCCAGGTAGGTTTCTTTGCATTTTTTAATGATTTGGTTCACTCGGATTGGTGTTTGGACGGCTGTGTTGGTCTGGGGCTGGTCAGGGTCCGGCTGAGTACTTAGTTTCAGTAGCAGCTGACTCAGGGGACTCTTTTCTGGGTTTAGCTCTTGGGTCTGAAAGGCTTTGAAATGAAGGGTGTCTGGGGAGCTAGATTTGAGGTGATTTAGGAAGTTTAGTGCTCGTTTTTGGATGTTTATTATCAGTGGGTATCTGCCTAGTTCGGCTCTGCATGCATTTGTTGGCGTTTTTCTTTGGGTGCGAAGGACGCTTCGGCAGAATTCTGCATGTAGGGCTTCTATTGTGTGTTTTTCCCCATTTAGTGTAGCTTTGGTGATTTAGCGGGCCCCTCTCTCCCCAGTCTCTCTCTCTCCCCCAGTCTCTCTCTCCTCCAGTCTCTCTCTCTCTCTCCCAGTCTCTCTCTCTCTCTCTCTCTCTCCCAGTCTCTCTCTCTCTCTCTCTCTCTCCCCCAGTCTCTCTCTCTCTCTCTCCCCCAGTCTCTCTCTCTCTCCCCCAGTCTCTCTCTATCTCTCTCTCCCCCAGTCTCTCTCTCTCTCTCTCTCTCTCCCCCAGTCTCTCTCTCTCCCTCTCCCCCAGTCTCTCTCTCTCTTTCTCCCCCAGTATCTCTCTCTCTCTCTCTCCCCCAGTCTCTCTCTCTCTCTCTCTCTCTCTCCCCCAAGTCTCTCTCTCTCTCTCTCCCCCCAGTCCCTCTCTCTCTCTCCCCCAGTCTCTCTCTCTCTCTCTCTCTCTCCCCCAGTCTCTCTCTCCCCCAGTCTCTCTCTCTCTCTCCCTCCCAGTCTCTCTCTCTCTCCCCCAGTCTCTCTCTCTCTCTCTCTCTCCCTCTCTCCCCGTCTCTCTCTCTCTCTCTCTCTCTCCCCCAGTCTCTCTCTCTCTCTCTCTCTCTCCCCAGTCTCTCTCTCTCTCCCCCAGTCTCTCTCTCTCTCCCCCCAGTCTCTCTCTCTCTCCCCAGTCTCTCTCTCTCTCTCTCCCCCAGTCTCTCTCTCTCTCTCTCTCTCTCTCTCTCCCAGTCTCTCTCTATCTCTCTCTCCCAGTCTCTCTCTATCTCTCTCTCCCCCCAGTCTCTCTCTCTCCCCCAGTCTCTCTCTCTCTCCCCCAGTCTTTCTCTCTCTCTCTCTCCCCTAGTCTCTCTCTCCTCTCTCCCCCAGTCACTCTCTCTCTCTCTCTCTCTCCCCCAGCCTCTCTCCTCTCTCTCCCTCCCCCAGTCTATCTCCCTCTCTATTTTTTGCAATTTAATTCAATTCAAATCGCTTTATTGGCATGAGAAGTTACATCTTATGTTGCCAAAGCATCGAAAAACATTCATGTTTGTTCACAAAAATACAGATCTATCCATACAGTGTATAAACAGATATATCCCTGAGTGTATAAATATACTTTCATATAATTTATATATACTCTTTTCTTATATTTAGTGGTTGTCCCTCTGTTTATGGCAAGCTGTAACATAGTGTGCCGCTAGTGTCTCTCTCTCTCCCCCAGTCTCTCTCTCTCTCTCCCCCAGTCTCTCTCTCTCTCTCCCCCAATCTCTCTCTCTCTCTCTCCCCCAGTCCTCTCTCTCTCTCTCTCCCTCGTCTCTCTCTCTCTCGCTCTCATCCCCCAGTCTCTCTCTCTCTCTCTTCCTCTCCCCAGTCTCTCTCTCTCTCTCCCCCAGCCTCTCTCTCTCTCCCCCAGTCTCTCTCTCTCTCTCCCCCAGTCTCTCTCTCCCCAGTCTCTCTCTCTCTCCCCCCCAGTCTCTCTCTCTCTCTCCCCCAGTCTCTCTCTCTCTCTCCCCAGTCTCTCTCTCTCTCTCTCTCCCCCAGTCTCTCTCTCCCCAGTCTCTCTCTCTCTCTCCCTCCCAGTCTCTCTCTCTCTCTCCCCCAGTCTCTCTCTCTCCCCCAGTCTCCCTCTCTCTCTCCCCCAGTCTCTCTCTCTCTCCTCCAGTATCTCTCTCTCTCTCCCCCAGTCTCTCTCTCCTCTCCCCCAGTCTCTCTCTCTCTCCCCAGTCTCTCTCTCTCTCCCCCCAGTCTCTCTCTCTCTCCCCCGTCTCTCTCTCTCTCTCTCCCAGTCTCTCTCTCTCTCCCCATTCTCTCTCTCTCTCTCCCCCGTCTCTCTCTTTCTCTCTCCCAGTCTCTCTCTCTCTCTCCCCATTCTCTCTCTCTCTCTCCCCCAGTCTCTCTCTCTCTCTCCCCGTCTCTCTCTCTCCCGAGTCTCTCTCTCTCTCTGCCAGTCTCTCTCTCTCTCTCTCTCTCTCTCTCCCAGTCTCTCTCTCTCTCTCCCCCAGTCCTCTCTCTCTCTCCCCCAGTCTCTCTCTCTCTCCCCCAGTCTCTCTCTCTCTCCCCCAGTCTCTCTCTCTCTCCCCGTCTCTCTCTCTCTCTCTCTCCCCCAGTCTCTCTCTCTCTCCCCCAGTCTCTCTCTCTCTCTCTCCCCAGTCTCTCTCTCTCTCTCTCCCACAGCCTCTCTCTCTCTCTCTCTCCCCCCCAGTCTCTCTCTCTCTCTCTCCCCCAGTCTCTCTCTCTCTCCCCCAGTCTCTCTCTCTCTCTCCCCCCCAGTCTCTCTCTCTCTCCCCCAGTCTCTCTCTCTCTCCCCCAGTCTCTCTCTCTCCCCTCTCCCCCCAGCCTGTCTCTCCCAGTCTCTCTCTCTCTCTCCACCCAGTCTCTCTCTCTCTCTCCCCCAGTCTCTCTCTCTCTCTCCCCCAGTCTCTCTCTCTCTCTCTCCCCCAGTCTCTCTCTCCCCCCCCCAGTCTCTCTCTCCCCAGTCTCTCTCTCTCTCTCCCTCCCAGTCTCTCTCTCTCTCTCCCCCAGTCTCTCTCTCTCCCCCAGTCTCTCTCTCTCCCCCAGTCTCTCTCTCTCTCTCCCCCAGTCTCTCTCTCTCTCCCAGTCTCTCTCTCTCTCTCCCCCATTCTCTCTCTCTCTCTCCCCCAGGTCTCTCTCTCTCTCTCCCCCAGTCTCTCTCTCTCTCCCCCAGTCTCTCTCTCTCTCTCTCTGCCAGTCTCTCTCTCTCTCTCCAGTCTCTCTCTCTCTCTCCCCCAGTCTCTCTCTCTCTCCCCCAGTCTCTCTCTCTCTCTCCCCCAGTCTCTCTCTCTCTCCCCCAGTCGATCTCTCTCACCCCCAGTCTCTCTCTCTCTCCCCCAGTCTCTCTCTCTCTCTCTCCCCCAGTCTCTCTCTCTCTCCCCCAGTCTCTCTCTCTCTCTCTCCCAGTCTCTCTGTCTCTCTCCCCCAGCCACTCTCTCTCTCTCCCTCTCTCCCCCCAGTCTCTCTCTCTCTCTCTCTCCCCCAGCCTCTCTCTCTCTCTCTCTCCCCCAGTCTCTCGCTCTCTCCCCCAGTCTCTCTCTCCCCCCAGTCAGTTCAGTTCAGTTCAGTTCAAATGCTTTATTGGCATGAAAGTTTACAGAGAACCATATTGCCAAAGCTTACATAGCAAAAAGGTACAGTTTTCCAACATTCTGTAGGTGTCAATGTAGGTGTACATTCTGTCGTCTCTCTCAGTTCAGTTCAGTTCAGTTCAAATGCTTTATTGGCATGAAAGTTTACAGAGAACCATATTGCCAAAGCTTACATAGCAAAAAGGTACAGTTTTCCAACATTCTGTAGGTGTCAATCGATTTGACATTTGTTGGGTATATACAATATTACTTTTAAACAATATTAATTTTAAACAGTCTTTCTACTTCATTTGGTACGTTCAATATTAATTTTAAACAGTCTTACTTTTAAACAGTCCTCAGGTTGTGACATGTTGTTACATATTTAGCCCCAAGGTATGGTCTGTCTCCTTCTCCTAGGACTAATCTCAATTTTGACAGATCATCCAATTCCTTGAAATCTGGGGTTGTTTGGCTTAGCTTGTTGAATAATATGTTTCTTGATGTGTTGAATTTTTCGCATTTTAGGAGGAAATGCATTTCTGTTTCAACCTCGCCAGCCAGACATTGATCGCATATTCTATTCTCTCTAGGCTGCCAGGATTTCTTGTATCTGCCTTTTTCAATTTCCAGTTGGTGGTCGCTTAGTCTGTACCTGGTGAGGGTCTGTCTCTGTTTTGTGTCTCTGATGGTCGTGAGGTAGTCTGCCAGTTTATATTCTCTTTTTAGGGCCTGGTAACATTCTAATCTGCTTTGGCTTTCGGTTATTTTGTTCCAATGTTCCAGGTAGGTTTCTTTGCATTTTTAATGATTTGGTTCACTCGGATTGGTGTTTGGACGGCTGTGTTGGTCTGGGGCTGGTCAGGGTCCGGCTGAGTACTTAGTTTCAGTAGCAGCTGACTCAGGGGACTCTTTTCTGGGTTAGCTCTTGGGTCTGAAAGGCTTTGAAATGAAGGGTGTCTGGGGAGCTAGATTTGAGGTGATTTAGGAAGTTTAGTGCTCGTTTTTGGATGTTTATTATCAGTGGGTATCTGCCTAGTTCGGCTCTGCATGCATTTGTTGGCGTTTTTCTTTGGGTGCGAAGGATGCTTCGGCAGAATTCTGCATGTAGGGCTTCTATTGTGTGTTTTTCCCATTTAGTGTAGCTTTGGTGATTTAGCGGGCCCCATACTTCACTACCGTACAGTGCAATGGGCAGGATTATGCTGTCAAAAATTTTGAGCCAGATTTTGATTGGGATTTGGATGTTGTAGAATTTTCTTTTTATTGCATATAGGGCTCTTCGGGCTTTTTCTTTTAGTGCATTCACTGCTATGCTGAAGCTCCCTGATGCTGTAATAGTTAGACCAAGGTAGGTGTAGCTCATAGTGTGTCCTATAGTGGTATCACTGAGGGTAAACTGGTATTTGTTTTCCTGACATCTGGGTCTTTTCTGAAAAATCATGATGTTGGTTTTCTTTAGATTTACTGTTAGAGCCCAATTTTGGCAGTATTTGTCGAGTAGGTCTAGTTGTTGCTGTAATCCCTGTTCTGTGGGAGACAGCAGAACCAGGTCGTCCGCATAGAACAGGGACTTCACTTCTCCATCTAGGAGACGGAGACCTGGTGACTCGCTTTGCTCCAGCATGTCTGCTAATTCATTTATGTATATGTTGAACAGGGTCGGGCTCAAATTGCAGCCCTGCCGGACGCCTCTTCTCTGGGTGAAGAAATCGGTGCGTTTGTCTCCAATTTTGACCCCGCATTTGTTTTTCAGATACATTGATTTAATAAGGTCATAGACTTTGCCCCCTATTCCACACTGAAGAAGTTTATAATAGAGCCCTTCGTGCCATATAGAGTCAAAGGCTTTCTTGAAGTCGATGAAACAGGCGAATATTTTCCCATTTTTTGTTTGGTGTTTATGTTTTTCGATGAGGGTGTGAAGGGTATAGATATGGTCGGCGGTGCGGTGTTTTGGAAGAAAGCCTATTTGGTTTTTTCTGAGGATATTATGTTTGTTAAGAAAATCAAGTAATCTACTATTTAGAATACTGCAGAATAACTTCCCTAGACAACTGTTGACACAGATGCCGCGGTAGTTATTTGGGTCTGATTTGTTTCCACTTTTATATATGGGGAGATTAGTCCTTGGCACCAGATATCGGGAAAACAGCCTGAGCGTAATATGATGTTGAATAGTTTGAGTATCGCACCCTGCATCTCCATATTACTGAACTTTAGCATTTCATTTTTGATGTTGTCTGGGCCACAGGCTTTCTTTAGGTGGAGAGATTTTGTTTTTGTGGCCAGTTCTTTCCATGTGATTGGGGAGTCTAGAGGGTTTTGGTTGTCTTTAATTGTTGCTTCTAATGTGTGGAGTTTTTCTGTGACCTGATGTTGACTTGGTTTGTTTTGTTTTTTGGGATGTCTTTGTAGAGGTTTTCAAAATGTGTTCTCCAGATGTCGCCATCTTGGATTGGTAATGCTTGCAATTGTGTTGTACTCAGGTTATTCCACATTTCCCAGAATTGTTTTGGATTGGTGGAGTTTTCAATTTCTTCGAGTATTTTGTGGGTATAGTTTTGTGTTTTGTTCCTAATGGTGTGTTTATATCTTTTGAGGGTTTCATTGTATCTAGTACGTAGGTCCGGATTGTTTGGTTGCCGATGCTTTTGGTTTGATATTTTTCTCAGGTCTTTTCTGGCATTTTTGCATTCGTGGTCAAACCATTTCATATTTTTATTTTGTCTTTTTTGATGCTTCCTCTTCTGTTTCACGAGGTCGGCTTTTACAGCTGCCTCATGGAAGATCATGTTTATATCCTCTATGGCCGTGTTTACACCATCTCTGGTGATCTCATATAGATTTTCTTTAAATTTTGAAATTTTACTTGTGAGATCAGGTGAATTTAGTGCTGTGATGAATTTATCTCCACTGTCTGGGGCCCATCTGTATGTCTGGTTTATTTTATGTAGCTTACTGTGTTCCTTTTTTGTGTCTGTAGTTTGGGCAGAAAGTTTAAGGTACACATTTATTTGGTTATGGTCTGAGAGGGGGGATTGCTGCCTGACAGTGAATGCGTTGATATCGCAGGGGTCCAGGTCAGTGATTGTATAGTCCACCACACTAGACCCAAGAGTTGAGGAGTATGTGAGTCTCCCTAGGGAGTCCCCTCTGAACCTACCATTAACTATGTACAGCCTAAGGCTCGGCAGAGTTGCACTACCTCCCTACCGCTTTTATTTATTTCACGATCAAGGTTGTTCCGATTTGCGATGGCTGGTGTGACATCTAAAAGGGGTCTGGCCAAACACATGGTTGTTTCCCTGTGGGTCTATGAAGTCAGGTTCACAACCGGTCCTTGCATTTAGGTCCCCACATATTATCACCTTTCCTTGGGCCTGGAAATGGCTGATTTCCATGTGGAGAGTATCAAATAACTCCTCTTCGAAATATGGCGAATCTATTGGAGGTATGTAGATCGCACATAAGTAAACATCTTTTTTTGCTATTCCTATATTTTTATCTAGTTTTAGCCATATGTGTGATTTCCCCTGTTTTACCGGTGAGATGTGTTTGTCCAGTTCTCCCTTATACCACACCAATATTCCCCCGGAGGTTCTGCCCTTGCGTGTTTTAGTGTTCTTTACTGAGGGCACAATGATTTCATGGTACATTGGAGGACAGTGGGTCGGCATGTCCTTTTGGCACCATGTTTCTGTTAACACAATTATATCAATGTCTTTTATAGCTTTTAGGAATTCAGGGTCTGTACTCTTCATCCCAAAAGTTGAGGAGCGGAGGCCCTGGATATTCCAGCAGCTTATGTGGAAAGAACGCATTTATATAGTTCAATAAAACGAAATAAAATGGACCTATTTTGTGGGATGAGTGTGGAAACACTATTTTCTATAATGCTAAGTGATGATTTAGTATAAATTTCATGAGGCATGCACATATATCTATCTAATAATAGTAATAATACTGGTAAGATAACAATAATGATAATGATAGATAACAATATTAATAATTTCTCCGGCTTTCTATCAGGCTGTTCAGCATCGTCATGATCTTTCTCAGTTCTTGGTCTACAGTCTGTGGTCTAGAGGGGGGTCTTGGGTCAGGTATAAAAGCACGGTTCTGTTGTCGGTTTTGTAAAGGGGGGTGGGGGACATTGGTGGTCCTGTTTGGGCTCCCAATGGTAGGGGGGGTGGGAGGGCTGCGTCTTTTGGCAGTGTTTATGAGGTTTCTTGCGAAGACCCACATCCGCTGTTTGAGTAGATGTATTTCGTCATAGAGGTCCCTTGTGTTGATGTTTGGATGATGGGCCAGGGAGACGTTGGGGAGGACAGAACATCTCGTGTCGATCTCCCTGTTGGTGTTGTGGATTATATAGGCTGGGGTGTCCTTTCTGGGCAGTAGTGTGGAGATCACGATCCGCGCCTCGGGGAATTCCCTGCTGGCCTTTTCTGCCATCCTGCTCACCGCCCAAGCCGTGCCTTCCTGTAGGGTGCGTAGGTCGTTCGTGCCTGTGTGGATCACAATCCATTTGGGGCTTCCAAGGGATTCTTTGTTCAGGATCTTCATTGCTTGGCCTGTGTTGCTGCACCATTTTTTCAGGACTTGATGGTCTGGGAACAGCCTCTGGGGGTCCAGAAACTTTCCGTTGGAGTCGGTCAGCAGGACCGCCTGAGGGGCTGGTTTTTCAGACTGGGTAACAGTAGTCTGGGTAGGACTCGCCTGGTGGCTGGTTGTTGGCTGGGTTTCTGGGATATGTTGTGTGGCAGGAGCGGGGTTTGGGGCTTTCGGTGTGTCCTCGTTTGGGGGGGTATCTGTCGGTTTTTGTGTTCCTGTGTGTGAGGACTGGGTAGCAGTAGTCTGGGCATGACTCGACTGAGGGCTGGTTGGAGCGGGGTTTGTGGCTTTCGGTGTGTCTTCGTGTGGGGTGGCATCCGGTGGGTTCTGTGTCCTTGTGTGTGTTGTTTTTGTGTCCTCAGGTTTTTGGACCTTAAGAGGTTTGTGTTGCCTGCTGAGCCTTTCTACGGTCTCCTTCATTTTGTTTAGTTGAGTACGGAGTTCTTTGATCTCATTTCTTTGCTCCTCTATGGTGTTTCTCAGCTTGTGGATGGTGGACTCGTGTTCCGTTTTTAGCTGTTTGAATTCCTCCTTCAAATTCTTGGCCAGTGTTTCTCTGTATTCGTTGAGATCAAGTTCTAGTTTGGCCAGATTCTCTTTCATCATTTTGTTTTCGTTGAGAGGTGTGGGGGGGGTGGAGATGGACAGGGAGGTGTTTTCCTCTGCTGGTCTCTCTTCTTCTTCCTCCACTTGGCTCTCCTCATCCTCTGTTCGACTCTCTTTTGCTTCCTGTCCATTGGTCCTCTTTGTGTCTGCCTTAGTTTTCAACTGGGGGAATTCCTTTTCGAAGGTGTCCAGATTTTCCACATTCCCCTGTATCATGATCTTTCTATTTTTGTTGTAGTAGCTTATGGTTAGCAGGGGGTCATCTTTATCTAGGTTTCCATCTTTACATATTTTCAGTCTGCCTCCACTGCCAATACCTTCACTGGAGACGTATGTGTAGTGTTTTTGTAAAATCTCCTTCCAGGAGGTGACGTATTCGGTGTAGAATATGAGGTTGTTCTTCAGCTTAGTCCCTTTGTGTGTGGTATAGTCCACGTAGAGGATTTCTGGGTTATTTTTTAGTGTTGTGTACTTGTATTTTTCCTTTGCTTTATTTTTTGTGCATTGCTCAGGATATATCATTTCCCTGCTCATTGTAGTCGTTTGTTTTTTGTCTCAGATAGATAACTTTTTTTTTTTTTTCTTTTGTGTCGTGTTCCACCTTAGCCCACTTTTAGGTCCAAAATTGGGAGTTTTTCAGGGGTTCATCTTTGATATAGCTGCTCTAAAGGTTTATCTTTCTCTTTTTCTCACAGGCTGTTGGTTCGGGTAGTTTATCGTTTCTCTCGGGTTTCTATTACTTTTCCTCGCGGGTTTGTTGTTCTTTTTTCAGGTTTTTTTTTTTTTTTGCGAGCTAAATTTAAATAAAATTTAAACTTTTTCCGAACTAACTTTAACTAGAGTTAGGTAAAACTTATTTCTCCGGCTTTTTCTCTCCAGCTGGTGTTTCCTCTCCTCTCTCTCTCTCACGCTCCGTCTCTCTCTCTCTAGGTGCAGTTACCTCTCTTTGCTCCTTTTCTCCTTTCAGCCGTTTCCCTTCGTTCAAATTTCGCGCTCTCAGCTCCCAACGCTCTCTTCGGGCTTCTGCCCTGGCCCCAGCCCCTCGGCTCGGCTGTGCTGTCCCGGCCCGGTGTTTGTCCGAGTTTCTCCGACCCCGGAGTTTCTCGGGTTTCTCCGACCCCGGAGTTTCTCTGGTTTCAGGCCCTGGGCTTGCTCGCTCTCCAGGCCCGATCCGATCCGACACCCCTACCTCTCCACTCGCCTCTTTGACTGGCTCGGGCCGCTCCTCCCGGTCTGGGTCAACTCCTGTTGCTGCTCGCTCTCCTTCTCTCCGGTGCCTCGCTCGGCCCGGTTCCTCGGGCCTTTCTCCGGCTTCAGGCTCCGTGCTCCGGTTGCTGCTCTCTCTCCCAGTCTCTCTCTCTCTCCCAGATTCTCTCTCTCTCTCTCTCCCCCAGTCTCTCTCTCTCCCCCAGTCTCTCTCTCCTCCAGTCTCTCTCAATTCAATTCAATTCAATTCAATTCAAATGCTTTATTGGCATGAAAGTTTACAGAGAACCATATTGCCAAAGCTTACATTGCAAAAAGGTACAGTTTTCTAACATTCTGTAGGTGTCAATCGATTTGACATTTGTTGGGTACATACAATATTACTTTTAAACAATATTAATTTTAAACAGTCTTTGTACTTCATTTGGTACGTTCAATATTAATTTTAAACAGTCTTAATTTTAAACAGTCCTCAGGTTGTGACATGTTGTTACATATTTGGCCCCAAGGTATGGTTCAGTTCAGTTCAGTTCAGTTCAAATGCTTTATTGGCATGAAAGTTTACAGAGAACCATATTGCCAAAGCTTACATAGCAAAAAGGTACAGTTTTCCAACATTCTGTAGGTGTCAATCGATTTGACATTTGTTGGGTATATACAATATTACTTTTAAACAATATTAATTTTAAACAGTCTTTCTACTTCATTTGGTACGTTCAATATTAATTTTAAACAGTCTTACTTTTAAACAGTCCTCAGGTTGTGACATGTTGTTACATATTTAGCCCCAAGGTATGGTCTGTCTCCTTCTCCCAGGACTAATCTCAATTTTGACAGATCATCCAATTCCTTGAAATCTGGGGTTGTTTGGCTTAGCTTGTTGAATAATATGTTTCTTGATGTGTTGAATTTTTCGCATTTTAGGAGGAAATGCATTTCTGTTTCAACCTCGCCAGCCAGACATTGATCGCATATTCTATTCTCGCTAGGCTGCCAGGATTTCTTGTATCTGCCTTTTTCAATTTCCAGTTGGTGGTCGCTTAGTCTGTACCTGGTGAGGGTCTGTCTCTGTTTTGTGTCTCTGATGGTCGTGAGGTAGTCTGCCAGTTTATATTCTCTTTTTAGGGCCCGGTAACATTCTAATCTGCTTTGGCTTTCGGTTATTTTGTTCCAATGTTCCAGGTAGGTTTCTTTGCATTTTTTAATGATTTGGTTCACTCGGATTGGTGTTTGGACGGCTGTGTTGGTCTGGGGCTGGTCAGGGTCCGGCTGAGTACTTAGTTTCAGTAGCAGCTGACTCAGGGGACTCTTTTCTGGGTTTAGCTCTTGGGTCTGAAAGGCTTTGAAATGAAGGGTGTCTGGGGAGCTCTCTCTCTCTCTCTCTCTCTCTCTCCCAGTCTCTCTCTCTCTCTCTCTCTCCCCCAGTCTCTCTCTCTCTCTCTCCCCCAGTCTCTCTCTCTCTCCCCCAGTCTCTCTCTATCTCTCTCTCCCCCAGTCTCTCTCTCTCTCTCTCTCCCCCAGTCTCTCTCTCTCCCTCTCCCCCAGTCTCTCTCTCTCTTTCTCCCCCAGTATCTCTCTCTCTCTCTCCCCAGTCTCTCTCTCTCTCTCTCTCCCCCAAGTCTCTCTCTCTCTCTCTCCCCCAGTCCCTCTCTCTCTCTCCCCCAGTCTCTCTCTCTCTCTCTCTCTCTCCCCCAGTCTCTCTCTCCCACAGTCTCTCTCTCTCTCTCCCTCCCAGTCTCTCTTTCTCTCCCCCAGTCTCTCTCTCTCCCCAAGTCTCTCTCTCTCCCCCAGTCTCTCTCTCCCCCCCAGTCTCTCTCTCTCTCTCTCGCTCCTCCAGTCTCTCTCTCTCTCTCTCTCCCCAGTCTCTCTCTCCCTCCCCCAGTCTCTCTCTCTCTCACTCTCTCTCTCCCCAGTCTCTCTCTCTCTCTCTCCCCCAGTCTCTCTCTCTCTCTCTCTCTCCCTCTCTCCCCCAGTCTCTCTCTCTCTCTCTCTCTCTCCCCCAGTCTCTCTCTCTCTCTCTCTCTCTCCCAGCCTCTCTCTCTCTCCCCAGTCTCTCTCTCTCTCCCCCAGTCTCTCTCTCTCTCCCCCCAGTCTCTCTCTCTCTCCCAGTCTCTCTCTCCAATTTCCAATTCCAATTAAAATGCTTTATTGGCATGAAAGTTTACAGAGAACCATATTGCCAAAGCTTACATAGCAAAAAGGTACAGTTTTCCAACATTCTGTAGGTGTCAATCGATTTGACATTTGTTGGGTACATACAATATTACTTTTAAACAATATTAATTTTAAACAGTCTTTGTACTTCATTTGGTACGTTCAATATTAATTTTAAACAGTCTTAATTTTAAACAGTCCTCAGGTTGTGACATGTTGTTACATATTTGGCCCCAAGGTATGGTCTGTCTCCTTCTCCTAGGACTAATCTCAATTTTGACAGATCATCCAATTCCTTGAAATCTGGGGTTGTTTGGCTTAGCTTGTTGAATAATATGTTTCTTGATGTGTTGAATTTTTCGCATTTTAGGAGGAAATCCTCTCTCTCCCAGATTCTCTCTCTCTCTCTCTCCCCCAGTCTCTCTCTCTCTCTCTCTCTCTCTCTCTCTCCCAGTCTCTCTCTATCTCTCTCTCCCCCAGTCTCTCTCTCTCCCCCAGTCTCTCTCTCTCTCTCTCTCCCCCAGTCTTTCTCTCTCTCTCTCTCCCCTAGTCTCTCTCAGTTCAGTTCAGTTCAGTTCAAATGCTTTATTGGCATGAAAGTTTACAGAGAACCATATTGCCAAAGCTTACATAGCAAAAAGGTACAGTTTTCCAACATTCTGTAGGTGTCAATCGATTTGACATTTGTTGGGTATATACAATATTACTTTTAAACAATATTAATTTTAAACAGTCTTTCTACTTCATTTGGTACGTTCAATATTAATTTTAAACAGTCTTACTTTTAAACAGTCCTCAGGTTGTGACATGTTGTTACATATTTAGCCTCAAGGTATGGTCTGTCTCCTTCTCCTAGGACTAATCTCAATTTTGACAGATCATCCAATTCCTTGAAATCTGGGGTTGTTTGGCTTAGCTTGTTGAATAATATGTTTCTTGATGTGTTGAATTTTTCGCATTTTAGGAGGAAATGCATTTCTGTTTCAACCTCGCCAGCCAGACATTGATCGCATATTCTATTCTCTCTAGGCTGCCAGGATTTCTTGTATCTGCCTTTTTCAATTTCCAGTTGGTGGTCGCTTAGTCTGTACCTGGTGAGGGTCTGTCTCTGTTTTGTGTCTCTGATGGTCGTGAGGTAGTCTGCCAGTTTATATTCTCTTTTTAGGGCCCGGTAACATTCTAATCTGCTTGGCTTTCGGTTATTTTGTTCCAATGTTCCAGGTAGGTTTCTTTGCATTTTTTAATGATTTGGTTCACTCGGATTGGTGTTTGGACGGCTGTGTTGGTCTGGGGCTGGTCAGGGTCCGGCTGAGTACTTAGTTTCAGTAGCAGCTGACTCAGGGGACTCTTTTCTGTATGGTCTGTCTCCTTCTCCTAAGACTCATCTCAATTTTGACAGATCATCCAATTCCTTGAAATCTGGGGTTGTTTGGCTTAGCTTGTTGAATAATATGTTTCTTGATGTGTTGAATTTTTCGCATTTTAGGAGGAAATGCATTTCTGTTTCAACCTCGCCAGCCAGACATTGATCGCATATTCTATTCTCTCTAGGCTGCCAGGATTTCTTGTATCTGCCTTTTTCAATTTCCAGTTGGTGGTCGCTTAGTCTGTACCTGGTGAGGGTCTGTCTCTGTTTTGTGTCTCTGATGGTCGTGAGGTAGTCTGCCAGTTTATATTCTCTTTTTAGGGCCTGGTAACATTCTAATCTGCTTTGGCTTTCGGTTATTTTGTTCCAATGTTCCAGGTAGGTTTCTTTGCATTTTTTAATGATTTGGTTCACTCGGATTGGTGTTTGGACGGCTGTGTTGGTCTGGGGCTGGTCAGGGTCCGGCTGAGTACTTAGTTTCAGTAGCAGCTGACTCAGGGGACTCTTTTCTGGGTTTAGCTCTTGGGTCTGAAAGGCTTTGAAATGAAGGGTGTCTGGGGAGCTCTCTCTCTCTCTCTCTCTCTCTCTCCCAGTCTCTCTCTCTCTCTCTCTCTCCCCCAGTCTCTCTCTCTCTCTCTCCCCCAGTCTCTCTCTCTCTCCCCCAGTCTCTCTCTATCTCTCTCTCCCCCAGTCTCTCTCTCTCTCTCTCTCCCCCAGTCTCTCTCTCTCCCTCTCCCCCAGTCTCTCTCTCTCTTTCTCCCCCAGTATCTCTCTCTCTCCCCCTGTCTCTCTCTCTCTCTCTCTCTCTCTCCCCCAAGTCTCTCTCTCTCTCTCTCCCCCAGTCCCTCTCTCTCTCTCCCCCAGTCTCTCTCTCTCTCTCTCTCTCTCCCTCAGTCTCTCTCTCCCCCAGTCTCTCTCTCTCTCTCCCTCCCAGTCTCTCTTTCTCTCCCCCAGTCTCTCTCTCTCCCCAAGTCTCTCTCTCTCCCCCAGTCTCTCTCTCCCCCCCAGTCTCTCTCTCTCTCGCTCCTCCAGTCTCTCTCTCTCTCTCTCTCCCCAGTCTCTCTCTCCCTCCCCCAGTCTCTCTCTCTCACTCTCTCTCTCCCCAGTCTCTCTCTCTCTCTCTCCCCCATTCTCTCTCTCTCTCTCTCTCTCCCTCTCTCCCCCAGTCTCTCTCTCTCTCTCTCTCTCTCCCCCAGTCTCTCTCTCTCTCTCTCTCCCAGCCTCTCTCTCTCTCCCCAGTCTCTCTCTCTCTCCCCCAGTCTCTCTCTCTCTCCCCCCAGTCTCTCTCTCTCTCCCAGTCTCTCTCTCTCTCTCACCCAGATTCTCTCTCTCTCTCTCTCTCCCCCAGTCTCTCTCTCTCTCTCTCTCTCTCTCTCCCAGTCTCTCTCTATCTCTCTCTCCCCCAGTCTCTCTCTCTCCCCCAGTCTCTCTCTCTCTCTCTCTCCCCCAGTCTTTCTCTCTCTCTCTCTCCCCTAGTCTCTCTCAGTTCAGTTCAGTTCAGTTCAAATGCTTTATTGGCATGAAAGTTTACAGAGAACCATATTGCCAAAGCTTACATAGCAAAAAGGTACAGTTTTCCAACATTCTGTAGGTGTCAATCGATTTGACATTTGTTGGGTATATACAATATTACTTTTAAACAATATTAATTTTAAACAGTCTTTCTACTTCATTTGGTACGTTCAATATTAATTTTAAACAGTCTTACTTTTAAACAGTCCTCAGGTTGTGACATGTTGTTACATATTTAGCCCCAAGGTATGGTCTGTCTCCTTCTCCTAGGACTAATCTCAATTTTGACAGATCATCCAATTCCTTGAAATCTGGGGTTGTTTGGCTTAGCTTGTTGAATAATATCTTTCTTGATGTGTTGAATTTTTCGCATTTTAGGAGGAAATGCATTTCTGTTTCAACCTCGCCAGCCAGACATTGATCGCATATTCTATTCTCTCTAGGCTGCCAGGATTTCTTGTATCTGCCTTTTTCAATTTCCAGTTGGTGGTCGCTTAGTCTGTACCTGGTGAGGGTCTGTCTCTGTTTTGTGTCTCTGATGGTCGTGAGGTAGTCTGCCAGTTTATATTCTCTTTTTAGGGCCCGGTAACATTCTAATCTGCTTTGGCTTTCGGTTATTTTGTTCCAATGTTCCAGGTAGGTTTCTTTGCATTTTTTAATGATTTGGTTCACTCGGATTGGTGTTTGGACGGCTGTGTTGGTCTGGGGCTGGTCAGGGTCCGGCTGAGTACTTAGTTTCAGTAGCAGCTGACTCAGGGGACTCTTTTCTGGGTTTAGCTCTTGGGTCTGAAAGGCTTTGAAATGAAGGGTGTCTGGGGAGCTAGATTTGAGGTGATTTAGGAAGTTTAGTGCTCGTTTTTGGATGTTTATTATCAGTGGGTATCTGCCTAGTTCGGCTCTGCATGCATTTGTTGGCGTTTTTCTTTGGGTGCGAAGGATGCTTCGGCAGAATTCTGCATGTAGGGCTTCTATTGTGTGTTTTTCCCATTTAGTGTAGCTTTGGTGATTTAGCGGGCCCCATACTTCACTACCGTACAGTGCAATGGGCAGGATTATGCTGTCAAAAATTTTGAGCCAGATTTTGATTGGGATTTGGATGTTGTAGAATTTTCTTTTTATTGCATATAGGGCTCTTCGGGCTTTTTCTTTTAGTGCATTCACTGCTATGCTGAAGCTCCCTGATGCTGTAATAGTTAGACCAAGGTAGGTGTAGCTCATAGTGTGTCCTATAGTGGTATCACTGAGGGTAAACTGGTATTTGTTTTCCTGACATCTGGGTCTTTTCTGAAAAATCATGATGTTGGTTTTCTTTAGATTTACTGTTAGAGCCCAATTTTGGCAGTATTTGTCGAGTAGGTCTAGTTGTTGCTGTAATCCCTGTTCTGTGGGAGACAGCAGAACCAGGTCGTCCGCATAGAACAGGGACTTCACTTCTCCATCTAGGAGACGGAGACCTGGTGACTCGCTTTGCTCCAGCATGTCTGCTAATTCATTTATGTATATGTTGAACAGGGTCGGGCTCAAATTGCAGCCCTGCCGGACGCCTCTTCTCTGGGTGAAGAAATCGGTGCGTTTGTCTCCAATTTTGACCCCGCATTTGTTTTTCAGATACATTGATTTAATAAGGTCATAGACTTTGCCCCCTATTCCACACTGAAGAAGTTTATAATAGAGCCCTTCGTGCCATATAGAGTCAAAGGCTTTCTTGAAGTCGATGAAACAGGCGAATATTTTCCCATTTTTTGTTTGGTGTTTATGTTTTTCGATGAGGGTGTGAAGGGTATAGATATGGTCGGCGGTGCGGTGTTTTGGAAGAAAGCCTATTTGGTTTTTTCTGAGGATATTATGTTTGTTAAGAAAATCAAGTAATCTACTATTTAGAATACTGCAGAATAACTTCCCTAGACAACTGTTGACACAGATGCCGCGGTAGTTATTTGGGTCTGATTTGTTTCCACTTTTATATATGGGGGAGATTAGTCCTTGGCACCAGATATCGGGAAAACAGCCTGAGCGTAATATGATGTTGAATAGTTTGAGTATCGCACCCTGCATCTCCATATTACTGAACTTTAGCATTTCATTTTTGATGTTGTCTGGGCCACAGGCTTTCTTTAGGTGGAGAGATTTTGTTTTTGTGGCCAGTTCTTTCCATGTGATTGGGGAGTCTAGAGGGTTTTGGTTGTCTTTAATTGTTGCTTCTAATGTGTGGAGTTTTTCTGTGACCTGATGTTGACTTGGGTTTGTTTTGTTTTTTGGGATGTCTTTGTAGAGGTTTTCAAAATGTGTTCTCCAGATGTCGCCATCTTGGATTGGTAATGCTTGCAATTGTGTTGTACTCAGGTTATTCCACATTTCCCAGAATTGTTTTGGATTGGTGGAGTTTTCAATTTCTTCGAGTATTTTGTGGGTATAGTTTTGTGTTTTGTTCCTAATGGTGTGTTTATATCTTTTGAGGGTTTCATTGTATCTAGTACGTAGGTCCGGATTGTTTGGTTGCCGATGCTTTTGGTTTGATATTTTTCTCAGGTCTTTTCTGGCATTTTTGCATTCGTGGTCAAACCATTTCATATTTTTATTTTGTCTTTTTTGATGCTTCCTCTTCTGTTTCACGAGGTCGGCTTTTACAGCTGCCTCATGGAAGATCATGTTTATATCCTCTATGGCCGTGTTTACACCATCTCTGGTGATCTCATATAGATTTTCTTTAAATTTTGAAATTTTACTTGTGAGATCAGGTGAATTTAGTGCTGTGATGAATTTATCTCCACTGTCTGGGGCCCATCTGTATGTCTGGTTTATTTTATGTAGCTTACTGTGTTCCTTTTTTGTGTCTGTAGTTTGGGCAGAAAGTTTAAGGTACACATTTATTTGGTTATGGTCTGAGAGGGGGGATTGCTGCCTGACAGTGAATGCGTTGATATCGCAGGGGTCCAGGTCAGTGATTGTATAGTCCACCACACTAGACCCAAGAGTTGAGGAGTATGTGAGTCTCCCTAGGGAGTCCCCTCTGAACCTACCATTAACTATGTACAGGCCTAAGGCTCGGCAGAGTTGCACTACCTCCCTACCGCTTTTATTTATTTCACGATCAAGGTTGTTCCGATTTGCGATGGCTGGTGTGACATCTAAAGGGGTCTGGCCAAACACATGGTTGTTTCCCTGTGGGTCTATGAAGTCAGGTTCACAACCGGTCCTTGCATTTAGGTCCCCACATATTATCACCTTTCCTTGGGCCTGGAAATGGCTGATTTCCATGTGGAGAGTATCAAATAACTCCTCTTCGAAATATGGCGAATCTATTGGAGGTATGTAGATCGCACATAAGTAAACATCTTTTTTTGCTATTCCTATATTTTTATCTAGTTTTAGCCATACGTGTGATTTCCCCTGTTTTACCGGTGAGATGTGTTTGTCCAGTTCTCCCTTATACCACACCAATATTCCCCCGGAGGTTCTGCCCTTGCGTGTTTTAGTGTTCTTTACTGAGGGCACAATGATTTCATGGTACATTGGAGGACAGTGGGTCGGCATGTCCTTTTGGC
The DNA here is from genome assembly GCF_052327205.1 of Somniosus microcephalus. Taxonomy (NCBI): domain Eukaryota; kingdom Metazoa; phylum Chordata; class Chondrichthyes; order Squaliformes; family Somniosidae; genus Somniosus; species Somniosus microcephalus. The sequence continues at coordinate 19,549 of NW_028226930.1, forward strand.
ACCATGTTTCTGTTAACACAATTATATCAATGTCTTTTATAGCTTTTAGGAATTCAGGGTCTGTACTCTTCATCCCAAAAGTTGAGGAGCGGAGGCCCTGGATATTCCAGCAGCTTATGTGGAAAGAACGCATTTATATAGTTCAATAAAACGAAATAAAATGGACCTATTTTGTGGGATGAGTGTGGAAACACTATTTTCTATAATGCTAAGTGATGATTTAGTATAAATTTCATGAGGCATGCACATATATCTATCTAATAATAGTAATAATACTGGTAAGATAACAATAATGATAATGATAGATAACAATATTAATAATTTCTCCGGCTTTCTATCAGGCTGTTCAGCATCGTCATGATCTTTCTCAGTTCTTGGTCTACAGTCTGTGGTCTAGAGGGGGGTCTTGGGTCAGGTATAAAAGCACGGTTCTGTTGTCGGTTTTGTAAAGGGGGGTGGGGGACATTGGTGGTCCTGTTTGGGCTCCCAATGGTAGGGGGGGTGGGAGGGCTGCGTCTTTTGGCAGTGTTTATGAGGTTTCTTGCGAAGACCCACATCCGCTGTTTGAGTAGATGTATTTCGTCATAGAGGTCCCTTGTGTTGATGTTTGGATGATGGGCCAGGGAGACGTTGGGGAGGACAGAACATCTCGTGTCGATCTCCCTGTTGGTGTTGTGGATTATATAGGCTGGGGTGTCCTTTCTGGGCAGTAGTGTGGAGATCACGATCCGCGCCTCGGGGAATTCCCTGCTGGCCTTTTCTGCCATCCTGCTCACCGCCCAAGCCGTGCCTTCCTGTAGGGTGCGTAGGTCGTTCGTGCCTGTGTGGATCACAATCCATTTGGGGCTTCCAAGGGATTCTTTGTTCAGGATCTTCATTGCTTGGCCTGTGTTGCTGCACCATTTTTTCAGGACTTGATGGTCTGGGAACAGCCTCTGGGGGTCCAGAAACTTTCCGTTGGAGTCGGTCAGCAGGACCGCCTGAGGGGCTGGTTTTTCAGACTGGGTAACAGTAGTCTGGGTAGGACTCGCCTGGTGGCTGGTTGTTGGCTGGGTTTCTGGGATATGTTGTGTGGCAGGAGCGGGGTTTGGGGCTTTCGGTGTGTCCTCGTTTGGGGGGGTATCTGTCGGTTTTTGTGTTCCTGTGTGTGAGGACTGGGTAGCAGTAGTCTGGGCATGACTCGACTGAGGGCTGGTTGGAGCGGGGTTTGTGGCTTTCGGTGTGTCTTCGTGTGGGGTGGCATCCGGTGGGTTCTGTGTCCTTGTGTGTGTTGTTTTTGTGTCCTCAGGTTTTTGGACCTTAAGAGGTTTGTGTTGCCTGCTGAGCCTTTCTACGGTCTCCTTCATTTTGTTTAGTTGAGTACGGAGTTCTTTGATCTCATTTCTTTGCTCCTCTATGGTCTTTCTCAGCTTGTGGATGGTGGACTCGTGTTCCGTTTTTAGCTGTTTGAATTCCTCCTTCAAATTCTTGGCCAGTGTTTCTCTGTATTCGTTGAGATCAAGTTCTAGTTTGGCCAGATTCTCTTTCATCATTTTGTTTTCGTTGAGAGGTGTGGGGGGGGTGGAGATGGACAGGGAGGTGTTTTCCTCTGCTGGTCTCTCTTCTTCTTCCTCCACTTGGCTCTCCTCATCCTCTGTTCGACTCTCTTTTGCTTCCTGTCCATTGGTCCTCTTTGTGTCTGCCTTAGTTTTCAACTGGGGGAATTCCTTTTCGAAGGTGTCCAGATTTTCCACATTCCCCTGTATCATGATCTTTCTATTTTTGTTGTAGTAGCTTATGGTTAGCAGGGGGTCATCTTTATCTAGGTTTCCATCTTTACATATTTTCAGTCTGCCTCCACTGCCAATACCTTCACTGGAGACGTATGTGTAGTGTTTTTGTAAAATCTCCTTCCAGGAGGTGACGTATTCGGTGTAGAATATGAGGTTGTTCTTCAGCTTAGTCCCTTTGTGTGTGGTATAGTCCACGTAGAGGATTTCTGGGTTATTTTTTAGTGTTGTGTACTTGTATTTTTCCTTTGCTTTATTTTTTGTGCATTGCTCAGGATATATCATTTCCCTGCTCATTGTAGTCGTTTGTTTTTTGTCTCAGATAGATAACTTTTTTTTTTCTCTTTTTTGTGTCGTGTTCCACCTTAGCCCACTTTTAGGTCCAAAATTGGGAGTTTTTCAGGGGTTCATCTTTGATATAGCTGCTCTTAAAGGTTTATCTTTCTCTTTTTCTCACAGGCTGTTGGTTCGGGTAGTTTATCGTTTCTCTCGGGTTTCTATTACTTTTCCTCGCGGGTTTGTTGTTCTTTTTTCAGGTTTTTTTTTTTTTTTTCGAGCTAAATTTAAATAAAATTTAAACTTTTTCCGAACTAACTTTAACTAGAGTTAGGTAAAACTTATTTCTCCGGCTTTTTCTCTCCAGCTGGTGTTTCCTCTCCTCTCTCTCTCTCACGCTCCGTCTCTCTCTCTCTAGGTGCAGTTACCTCTCTTTGCTCCTTTTCTCCTTTCAGCCGTTTCCCTTCGTTCAAATTTCGCGCTCTCAGCTCCCAACGCTCTCTTCGGGCTTCTGCCCTGGCCCCAGCCCCTCGGCTCGGCTGTGCTGTCCCGGCCCGGTGTTTGTCCGAGTTTCTCCG
>NW_028226931.1:0-5000 GCF_052327205.1 Somniosus microcephalus
ACTCATTAACTGAAATTTCAAAGAGGCAACTCATTAACTGAAATTTTGAACATCGACAACTGGTTAACCAAAAGCCAGAGCGACAAATGATTAACCAAGGAGGCAACTCATTAACTGAATTTCGAACATCGACAACTGGTTAACCAAATGTCAGAGCGACAAATGATTAACCAAGGAGGCAACTCATTAACTGAATTTCGAACATCGACAACTGGTTAACCAAGAGTCAGAGCGACAAATGATTAACCAAGGAGGCAACTCATTAACTGAATTTCGAACATCGACAACTGGGTAACCAAAAGACACAGGGACAAATGAGTAACCAAAGGGCCAACTCATTAACTGAAATTTCAAAGAGGCTACTCATTAACTGAAATTTGAACATCGACAACTGGTTAACCAAATGTCAGAGCGACAAATGAGTAACCAAGCAGGCAACTGATTAACTGAAAACTTGTCATTCACATTTGGGACGGAATTCACGATGGGAATGTATTCGGCCCCCTTACCGGGCCTTGGGGTGCTGCTTTCCCGCTTGTGGAACCGAGTTGGGGTCGTCAAATGGCCTGGTGCATTGTTTGAAACACTGGTTAATGAGTTGTCAAGGTAGGAAATCATAGAACATAAGAGCAGCTCATTAACTGAAATTTTGAACATCGACAACTGGTTAACCAAGAGTCAGAGCGACAAATGATTAACCAAGGAGGCAACTCATTAACTGAATTTCGAACATCGACAACTGGTTAACCAAAAGACACAGGGACAAATGAGTAACCAAAGGGCCAACTCATTAACTGAAATTTCAAAGAGGCAACTCATTAACTGTAATTTTGAACATCGACAACTGGTTAACCAAAAGCCAGAGCGACAAATGATTAACCAAGGAGGCAACTCATTAACTGAATTTCGAACATCGACAACTGGGTAACCAAAAGACACAGGGACAAATGAGTAACCAAAGGGCCAACTCATTAACTGAAATTTCAAAGAGGCAACTCACTAACTGAATTTCGAACATCGACAACTGGTTAACCAAATGTCAGAGCGACAAATGATTAACCAAGCAGGCAACTGATTAACTGAAATTTTAAAATTGACAACTGGATAACCAAAAGTGGGAACTCATGCTTCGGACGGGCTTACATACGGCAGGCTGACGCCCGGCAGAGGCCCGGGCTTCGCCTCCCTTGCGTAAGCGACCGTCTCCGAATCGATTAAAGGCGTAAAATCGGAGTTCAGAGCGGGAAAATTTTTTCCCGAAAACGGCCGGAAAAAAAAAATGTCTCCTTTTCCGCCGAGCAGCGTGGCATTCGAACGGGCACGGGAAGCCGCGTCTAACGGTGTAAAAACGGCTTGGCTCCGACGCGGGAGTGCGGAGATATGGCCGTTCAAAGTTGTACAGGAAGTCCGGAAGGAGAAAAATTTGACTGCCTGTAGCCGAAAAAAGTTCCAGCGGTCGGTCACAAAAGTCAAATCCGTCCCGCTGATTTGACACTTGTCATTTCTGGCAGGGGGGATTGGCGGGGTACCTGGAGAATGGTAGGAGGTGGTTTTTCGAGACTTTGTCTGTTTTCCAGATTACTGTCTAGGGCCTCCAGGTCTGCAGAGACCGACCCGGGCTGCCGTCCAACCGACTTTTAACCCTTTTTGGGTGGAAATTTATTTCCATTTTTAACCAATTTTCGGGTTTTTGGTCGGGCTTAAAAACGGCAGCCTGACGCCCGGCAGAGGCCGGGGCTTCGGCTCCCTTGCGTAAGGGACCGTATACGAAACGATTAAAGCCGAAAAATCCGAGTTCAGAGCGGGAAATTTTTTTCCCGAAATCGGCCGAAAAATAAAAAAATTCTCCTTTTCCGCCGAGCAGGGCGGCATTCGAACGGGCACGGGAAGCCGCGTCTAACGGTGTAAAAACGGCTTGGCTCCGACGCGGGAGTGCGGAGATATGGCCGTTCAAAATTGTACTGGAAGTCCGGAAGGAGAAAAATTTGACTGCCTGTAGCCGAAAAAAGTTCCAGCGGTCGGTCACAAAAGTCAAATCCGTCCCGCTGATTTGACACTTGTCATTTCTGGCAGGGGGGATTGGCGGGGTACCTGGAGAATGGTAGGAGGTGGTTTCTCGAGACTTTGTCTGTTTTCCAGATTACTGTCTAGGGCCTCCAGGTCTGCAGAGACCGACCAGGGCTGCCGTCCAACCGACTTTTAACCCTTTTTGGGTGGAAATTTATTTCCATTTTTAACCAATTTTCGGGTTTTTGGTCGGGCTTAAAAAACGGCAGCCTGACGCCTGGCAGAGGCCGGGGCTTCGGCTCCCCTTGCGTAAGGGACCGTATTCGACCCGATTAAGCCCCGAAAATGGATCCAAATGTCGGCCGACCAAGTAAGCTTGCTGGGGAGAGAGACTAAGTGCCGGGCTGGGCACCTCATTAACCAGTGAAAAGTTTTGGCTGCTGGAGAGACTAAGTCCCAGCCTGGGCACATCATTAACCATAAATGAAAAAGGCGAGGCCGAGTCTGGTGCATGGCTAACTGATTAACCAAATTGGCAAGGCCCGGGCTGAAAGTGAATGAGCGACCCGTGGCCAGGGGGCTGGAATGCGGGAGAGAATCCAACCCCCAAAATATGGAAGTCCGATGAGAAAATATTCGGCCGCCTTTTGCGGGCCTCGGGTGTTGCTTCCCGGCCTGGGAAAGTGAGTTGCTCCCGGCAAATTGACATGTGCATTTTTTGATTTCGAGACATGATTAACCAAATCACGGAAGTCCGGTGAGAAAAGATTCGGCCGCTTCACGCCGGCCTCGGGTGATGCTTTCCGGCTTGGGAAAGTGAGTTGCTACCGCCAAATTGACATGTGTCATTTCTGGCAAGTGTCTCAGGACATAGTTTATGAGTTGCAGCTTGGGAAATCATTAACCTAGTCGGAAGTCCCGATGAAGAAAAAAAAAAGTGCCATTTGCGGGGATTTGGGTGCTCCTGGTCGGATAGAGGTGGCCGTTTGACCCGCTGATTTGACACTTGTCATTTCTGGCAGGGGGGGTTGGCGGGGTGCCCGGAGATTTTCGGGAACACGATTTTCAGAACAAAATTCACTCAGCGGGAGCACTTTGAAAATGCCCGAAAAGTGTTACTTTGCTAAAAGGCTCATTTTATCAATATAGAGACCTTTCAAAGAGTATTGGAAAGTCATATTAAAATGGTTTTGTGGCTTTTATGACTTAATGACAAAAAACTCTAAGTGTGAATCTGAAATCGTAGACAGACAGCAGAAACATATAAATAATTCCAGCGTCTAAGTTTCATTTGCTGTCTGTCACACAGGTGCCTCTGAACCGGTCAGGGCCTGTGACCCCACTGAGCTTGTGTTTTATGGCTTATGCACACGCAGTGTTTGCACCAAGTTCCCCTGTGTTGTGCGCTCAGTGGGCCCGTCCAAGACAGCAGAAACAAGACGTACATGCCAGCGTCTTTAAAGTTTCATTTGTTGTCTTGTCACACAGGTGCCTCTGAACGGGTCAGGGCCTGTGACCCCACTGAGTTGTTTACTGGGGCTAATGCACAAGCAGTGTTTTGTCAGATCCCACTGTGTTGTGCGCTCAGTGGGTCCGTCTAAAATGACAAGACAGCAGAAACATTCCAGCGAGTTCCATTTGTTGTCTTGTCACACAGGTGCCTCTGAACGGGTCAGGGCCTGTGAGCCCACTGAGTTGTTTACTGGGGCTAATGCACAAGCAGTGTTTTGTCAGATTCCACTGTGTTGTGCGCTCAGTGGGTCCGTCTAAAATGACAAGACAGCAGAAACATTCCAGCGAGTTTCATTTGTTGTCTTGTCACACAGGTGCCTCTGAACGGGTCAGGGCCTGTGACCCCACTGAGTTGTTTACTGGGGCTAACGCACAAGCAGTGTTTGTCAGAGAGTTCCACTGTGTTGTGCGCTCAGTGGGTCCGTCTAAAATGACAAGACAGCAGAAACATTCCAGCGAGTTCCATTTGTTGTCTTGTCACACAGGTGCCTCTGAGCGGGTCAGGGCCTGTGACCCCATTGAGCTTTGTGAGCAACGTATGCACACGCAGTGTTTGCAACGAGATTCCCCTGTGTCGTGCGCTCAGTGGGCCCGTACGACCGATTTGGTGACTCGCGTCCGTAGTGGGAGTCCCCGGGTCGGCCCAGTATAGAGAGAGGCTGGTGTTCAGGCTATTTCAGGGTTTCCTCTCGTTTCTGTCGCTGGTGACAAGACGGGCATGCACACGGCGAGTCAGAGAGAGGGTGTCGGCGCAGCTCCCGGTGTTTTCTTCCTTGGCCGCGCCCTTCTCTTTGTCCTTGAAACTCTTTCGCGTGAGTCCGAGACGTCCTGTGATTCTCAGTGGTCCTATTCAGGCAGCGGAGCGGGTGTCCGCGTCTTGTGCACGAAATCTTGTGTGCTCAGTGCGTCCCGTTCTGCTAGCTGAAGACGCTATTTCTCTGGCAAATTTCAGCAAAGAAACGCGCACGCAGACAGACACACGCACGCGTGGTGTAGGTTGTTGTTGTGTGAGTGGTTTTTCTTGCCTTGACGGTTACCGGTTGCAAACACAATTAAGTTGAACCCGGCACCAACCTCTCTGTGGTGGGGAGGCCATGTGCCCAGCAAGACAAAGCGATTGTTGGTGGTGGTGGTGGTGATGGTGGTGGTGGCTAATAAAGAAAGGTCGTATTTCGCTAGCTTTACCCCGAGCGTGTTCTCGCGACTTGGTTGGTCTTCCGTCCTGACGGTGGTTCCGCGCGCGTGCGCGAGCTCAGCCTGATGCAAAAACACCAAAAAACCCTTCTGTGCCTCACACAAAGTGGTGTGCTAATGGTCCGAGTTGTGTCGTTTGCATCGTATTGGACGGTCGGCCTGGTCGCGAGCCCGGCAAGGTGGGCTTTCGTTGTGTCGGCTTTTTTTGTACTGTTACACACGCACACACACCAGCAGGAGAGCTTCCCGGGGTTTGCTTCTTGCATCTGCCCGGAGCCATGGTCGGC
>NW_028226931.1:10000-22099 GCF_052327205.1 Somniosus microcephalus
GTCCGGCAGCGGGTAACAGGCCAGCGGGTAACAGGCAGCTTATCGGTGATAACTTCGGGAAGGAAAGTCCGATCCGGTCGGGGTCAACTGCTACTGAACGGGGTGGTGGGGCCGCACAGACCAGTAGCGGGCTTGTGTAGCTGCCTCTTGGCCCGGCCGAGGTACAGCCGTTGGCTGGAGACCGCTTTCCGACTGGTGAGCGGGTGCCGCGGGGACCCACCTTGACGCGCCGGCTGTCCGAGCAAGCCAGGGGCAAGGGGCATCCAGTGGTACCAGAACGGAGTCGGTCCGGCACCGGGAAGTCGGGTGCCCGTCGCTCCGAATCGAGCCCGGGGTTTTCGTGCGTGTAACTGGGCGGGCGTTTGGACCCGGTTGTCCGGGAGCGGGTCCCCAACGGCGGGAGATTGCCTGGGTTTGGCCGGCCGGCAGTCGAACGCCTCTGGCTCCGAACTCCCGTGTCCGATTTCGATCTGGGAGGGCTCGTTGGAAAGCCCCGACGCTGGCGCACAATATATTATCGGACTGGACCCCGGCAAGTTCGGGGAAGTGTCACAGTCCCGTTCCGGCTGCCGCCCCGTCGGTCAGCGGCAGCTTATCGGGGATAACTTCGGGACGGAAAGTCCGATCCGGTCGGGGTGAACTGCGACTGAACGGGGTGGCGGGGCCGCACAGACCAGTAGCGGGCTTGTGTAGCTGCCTCTTGGCCCGGCCGAGGTACAGCCGTTGGCTGGAGACCGCTTTCCGACTGCTGAGCCGGTGCCGCGGGGATCCACCTTGACGCGCCGGCTGTACTAGCAAGCCAGGGGCAAGGGGCATCCAGTGGTACCGGAACGGAGTCGGTCCGACACCGGGAAGCCGGGTGCCCGTCGCTCCGAATCGAGCCCGGGGTTTACGTGCGTGTAACGGGGCGGCCGTTTGGACCCGGGTGTCCGGGAGCGGGTCCGCAACGGCGGGAGGTTGCCTGAGTTTGGCCGGCCGGCAGTCGAACGCCTTTCGCTCCGGACTCCCTTGTCCGATTTCGGCCAGGGAGGGCTCGTTGGAAAGCCCCGGCGTTGGCGCACACTATATTATCGGACTGGATCCCGGCAAGGTCGGGAAAGTGTCGCCGACCCGTACCGGCTGCCGCCCCGTCGGTCAGCGGCAGCGTATCGGGGACAACTTCGGGAAGGAAAGTCCGATCCGGGCGGGGTCAACTGCCACCGAACGGAGTGGCGGGCCCGCACAGAGCAGTACCTGTCTTGTGTAGCTGCCCCTTTCCCCGGCCGAGGTACAGCCGTTGGCTGGAGACCGCTTTCCGACTGCTGAGCCGGAGCCGCGGGGGCCCACCTTGAGGCGCCGGCTGTCCTAGCAAGCCAGGGGCAAGGGGCATCCAGTGGTTCCGGAACGGAGTCGGTCCGACACCGGGAAGCCGGGTGCCCGTCGCTCCGAATGGAGCCCGGTGTTTTCGTGCGTGTAACTAGGCGGGCGTTTGGACACGGTTGTCCGGGAGCGGGTCCGCAACGGCGGGAGGATGCCTGAGTTTGGCCGGCCGGCAGTCGAACGCCTTTGCCTCCGGACTTCCGTGTCCGATTTCGGCCAGGGAGGGCTCGTTGGAAGGCCCCGGCACTGGCGCACACTATATTATCGGCCTGGACCCCGGCAAGTTCGGGAAAGTGTCGCAGTCCCGTAGCGGCTGCCGCCCCGCCGGTCAGCGGCAGCTTATCGGGGATAACTTCGGGATGGAAAGTCCGATGCGGTCGGGGTCAACTGACGCTGAACGGGGTGGCGGGGCCGCACAGACCAGTAGCGGGCATGTGTAGCTGCCTCTTGGCCCGGCCGAGGTACAGCCGTTGGCTGGAGACCGCTTTCCGACTGCTGAGCCGGAGCCGCGGTGGCCCACCTTGACGCGCCGGCTGTCCTAGCAAGCCAGGGGCAAGGGGCATCCAAGGGTACCGGAACGGAGTCGGTCCGATACCGGGAAGCCGGGTGCCCGTCGCTCCGAATCGAGGCAGGTGTTTTCGTGCGTGTAACTAGGCGGGCGTTTGGACCCGGTTGTCCTGGAGCGGGTCCGCAACGACGGGAGATTGCCTGTGTTTGGCCGGCCGGCAGTCGAACGCCTATCGCTCTGGACTCCCGTGTCCGATTTCGGTCAGGGAGGGCTCGTTGGAAAGCCGCGGCGCTGGCGCACACTATATTATCGGCCTGGACCCCGGCAAGTTCGGCAAAGTGTCGCCATCCCGCAGCGGCTGACGGGCCGCCGGTCAGCGGCAGCTTATCGGGCATAACTTCGGGAGGGAAAGTCCGATCCGGTCCGGATCAACGGCAGCCGAACGGGGTGGCGGGCCCGCACAGACCAGTGCCTGGCTTGTGTAGCTGCCCCTTTCCCCGGCCGAGGTACAGCCGTTGGCTGGAGACCACTTTCCGACCACTGAGACGGCGGGGCGGGGGGCGGCCTGCACGCGCCGGCTGCCAGAGCAAGCCAGGGGCAAGGGGCATCCAACGGTATCTGAACGGAGTCGGTCCGACACCGGGAAGCCGGGTGCCCGTCGCTCCGAATCGAGCCTGGGGTGTACGTGTGTTTAACTAGGCGGGCGTTTGGACCCGGTTGCCCGGCACCAGTCGAACGCCTGTCGCTCCCGACTCCCGTGTCCGATTTCGTTCGGGGATGGCTCGTTGGAAAGCCCCGGCTCCGGCGCACACTATATTGCCGAAGTGGCCCCGGGCGAGTTCGGGAAAGTGTCGCCGTCCCGCAGCGGCTGACAGGCCGTCGGTCAGCGGCAGCTTATCGGGGATAACGTCGGGAAGGAAAGTCCGATCCGGTCGGGGACAACGGCAGCTGAACGGGGTGGCGGGGCCGCACAGAGCAGTACCTCGCTTGTGTAGCTGCCCCTTTCCGCGGCCGAGGTACAGCCGTTGGCTGGAGACCGCTTTCCGACCACTGAGACGGCGGGGCAGGGGGCGGCCTGCACGCGCCGGCTGCCAGAGCAAGCCAGGGGCAAGGGGCATCCAACGGTATCTGAACGGAGTCGGTCCGACACCGAGAAGCCGGGTGCCCGTCGCTCCGAAGCGAGACCGGGGTTTTTCGTGTGTAACGTGGCGGGCCTTTGGACCCGGTTGGCCGGGCGGCAGTGGAACACACACAGACACTCGCATACACTGAGAGAGACAGAGAGAAGATAGAGATACACAGAGTGAGAAAGACAAAGTCAACTCAGTAACTGAAATGTGAAAACTGACAACTGGGAAACCAAAAGTCAGAGTGGCAAATGATGAACCAAGGTGGCAACTGATTAACTGAAAACTTGTCATTCACATTTGGGACGGAATTCAGGATGGGAATGTATTCGGCCGCCTTACCGGGGCTTGGGGTGCTGCTTTCCCGCTTGTGGAACCGAGTTGGGGTCGTCAAATGGCCTGGTGCATTGTTTGAAACACTGGTTAATGAGTTGTCAAGGTCGGAAATCATAGAACATAAGAGCAGCTCATTAACTGAAACTTTGAACATCGACAACTGGTTAACCAAAAGCCAGAGCGACAAATGATTAACCAAGGAGGCAACTCATTAACTGAATTTCGAACATCGACAACTGGTTAACCAAGAGTCAGAGCGACAAATGATTAACCAAGGAGGCAACTCAATAACTGAATTTCGAACATCGACAACTGGTTAACCAAGAGTCAGAGCGACAAATGATTAACCAAGGAGGCAACTCATTAACTGAATTTCGAACATCGACAACTGGTTAACCAAAAGACACAGGGACAAATGAGTAACCAAAGGGCCAACTCATTAACTGAAATTTCAAAGAGGCAACTCATTAACTGAAATTTTGAACATCGACAACTGGTTAACCAAAAGACACAGGGACAAATGAGTAACCAAAGGGCCAACTCATTAACTGAAATTTCAAAGAGGCAACTCATTAACTGAAATTTTGAACATCGACAACTGGGTAACCAAAAGCCAGAGCGACAAATGATTAACCAAGGAGGCAACTCATTAACTGAATTTCGAACATCGACAACTGGTTAACCAAGAGTCAGAGCGACAAATGATTAACCAAGGAGGCAACTCAATAACTGAATTTCGAACATCGACAACTGGTTAACCAAGAGTCAGAGCGACAAATGATTAACCAAGGAGGCAACTCATTAACTGAATTTCGAACATCGACAACTGGTTAACCAAAAGACACAGGGACAAATGAGTAACCAAAGGGCCAACTCATTAACTGAAATTTCAAAGAGGCAACTCATTAACTGAAATTTTGAACATCGACAACTGGTTAACCAAAAGCCAGAGCGACAAATGATTCACCAAGGAGGCAACTCATTAACTGAATTTCGAACATCGACAACTGGTTAACCAAATGTCAGAGCGACAAATGATTAACCAAGGAGGCAACTCAGTAACTGAAATTCGAACATCGACAACTGGTTAACCAAGAGTCAGGGCGACAAATGATTAACCAAGGAGGCAACTCATTAACTGAATTTCGAACATCGACAACTGGGTAACCAAAAGACACAGGGACAAATGAGTAACCAAAGGGCCAACTCATTAACTGAAATTTCAAAGAGGCAACTCATTAACTGAAATTTTGAACATCGACAACTGGTTAACCAAATGTCAGAGCGACAAATGAGTAACCAAGCAGGCAACTGATTAACTGAAAACTTGTCATTCACATTTGGGACGGAATTCACGATGGGAATGTATTCGGCCCCCTTACCGGGGCTTGGGGGTGCTGCTTTCCCGCTTGTGGAACCGAGTTGGGGTCGTCAAATGGCCTGGTGCATTGTTTGAAACACTGGTTAATGAGTTGTCAAGGTAGGAAATCATAGAACATAAGAGCAGCTCATTAACTGAAATTTTGAACATCGACAACTGGTTAACCAAAAGCCAGAGCGACAAATGATTAACCAAGGAGGCAACTCATTAACTGAATTTCGAACATCGACAACTGGTCAACCAAAAGACACAGGGACAAATGAGTAACCAAAGGGCCAACTCATTAACTGAAATTTCAAAGAGGCAACTCATTAACTGAAATTTTGAACATCGACAACTGGTTAACCAAAAGCCAGAGCGACAAATGATTAACCAAGGAGGCAACTCATTAACTGAATTTCGAACATCGACAACTGGGTAACCAAGAGTCAGAGCGACAAATGATTAACCAAGGAGGCAACTCATTAACTGAATTTCGAACATCGACAACTGGTTAACCAAAAGACACAGGGACAAATGAGTAACCAAAGGGCCAACTCATTAACTGAAATTTCAAAGAGGCAACTCATTAACTGAAATTTTGAACATCGACAACTGGTTAACCAAAAGCCAGAGCGACAAATGATTAACCAAGGAGGCAACTCATTAACTGAATTTCGAACATCGACAACTGGTAAACCAAGAGTCAGAGCGACAAATGATTAACCAAGGAGGCAACTCAGTAACTGAATTTCGAACATCGACAACTGGGTAACCAAGAGTCAGAGCGACAAATGATTAACCAAGGAGGCAACTCATTAACTGAATTTCGAACATCGACAACTGGTTAACCAAAAGACACAGGGACAAATGAGTAACCAAAGGGCCAACTCATTAACTGAAATTTCAAAGAGGCTACTCATTAACTGAAATTTGAACATCGACAACTGGGTAATCAAATGTCAGAGCGACAAATGATTAACCAAGCAGGCAACTGATTAACTGAAAACTTGTCATTCACATTTGGGACGGAATTCACGATGGGAATGTATTCGGCCCCCTTACCGGGCCTTGGGGTGCTGCTTTCCCGCTTGTGGAACCGAGTTGGGGTCGTCAAATGGCCTGGTGCATTGTTTGAAACACTGGTTAATGAGTTGTCAAGGTCGGAAATCATAGAACATAAGAGCAGCTCATTAACTGAAATTTTGAACATCGACAACTGGTTAACCAAAAGCCAGAGCGACAAATGATTAACCAAGGAGGCAACTCATTAACTGAATTTCGAACATCGACAACTGGATAACCAAAAGACACAGGGACAAATGAGTAACCAAAGGGCCATCTCATTAACTGAAATTTCAAAGAGGCAACTCATTAACTGAAATTTTGAACATCGACAACTGGTTAACCAAAAGCCAGAGCGACAAATGATTAACCAAGGAGGCAACTCAGTAACTGAATTTCGAACATCGACAACTGGTTAACCAAATGTCAGAGCGACAAATGATTAACCAAGGAGGCAACTCATTAACTGAATTTCGAACATCGACAACTGGTTAACCAAGATTCAGAGCGACAAATGATTAACCAAGGAGGCAACTCATTAACTGAATTTCGAACATCGACAACTGGGTAACCAAAAGACGCAGGGACAAATGAGTAACCAAAGGGCCAACTCATTAACTGAAATTTCAAAGAGGCTACTCATTAACTGAAATTTGAACATCGACAACTGGTTAACCAAATGTCAGAGCGACAAATGAGTAACCAAGCAGGCAACTGATTAACTCAAAACTTGTCATTCACATTTGGGACGGAATTCACGATGGGAATGTATTCGGCCCCCTTACCGGGCCTTGGGGTGCTGCTTTCCCGCTTGTGGAACCGAGTTGGGGTCGTCAAATGGCCTGGTGCATTGTTTGAAACACTGGTTAATGAGTTGTCAAGGTAGGAAATCATAGAACATAAGAGCAGCTCATTAACTGAAATTTTGAACATCGACAACTGGTTAACCAAAAGCCAGAGCGACAAATGATTAACCAAGGAGGCAACTCATTAACTGAATTTCGAACATCGACAACTGGTTAACCAAAAGACACAGGGACAAATGAGTAACCAAAGGGCCAACTCATTAACTGAAATTTCAAAGAGGCAACTCAGTAACTGAAATTTTGAACATCGACAACTGGTTAACCAAAAGCCAGAGCGACAAATGATTAACCAAGGAGGCAACTCATTAACTGAAATTTTGAACATCGACAACTGGTTAACCAAAAGCCAGAGCGACAAATGATTAACCAAGGAGGCAACTCATTAACTGAATTTCGAACATCGACAACTGGTTAACCAAGAGTCAGAGCGACAAATGATTAACCAAGGAGGCAACTCATTAACTGAATTTCGAACATCGACAACTGGTTAACCAAAAGACACAGGGACAAATGAGTAACCAAAGGGCCAACTCATTAACTGAAATTTCAAAGAGGCAACTCATTAACTGTAATTTTGAACATCGACAACTGGTTAACCAAAAGCCAGAGCGACAAATGATTAACCAAGGAGGCAACTCATTAACTGAATTTCGAACATCGACAACTGGTTAACCAAGAGTCAGAGCGACAAATGATTAACCAAGGAGGCAACTCATTAACTGAATTTCGAACATCGACAACTGGGTAACCAAGAGTCAGAGCGACAAATGATTAACCAAGGAGGCAACTCATTAACTGAATTTCGAACATCGACAACTGGTTAACCAAAAGACACAGGGACAAATGAGTAACCAAAGGGCCAACTCATTAACTGAAATTTCAAAGAGGCAACTCAGTAACTGAAATTTTGAACATCGACAACTGGTTAACCAAAAGCCAGAGCGACAAATGATTAACCAAGGAGGCAACTCATTAACTGAATTTCGAACATCGACAACTGGTTAACCAAATGTCAGAGCGACAAATGATTAACCAAGGAGGCAACTCAATAACTGAATTTCGAACATCGACAACTGGTTAACCAAGAGTCAGAGCGACAAATGATTAACCAAGGAGGCAACTCAATAACTGAATTTCGAACATCGACAACTGGTTAACCAAAAGACACAGGGACAAATGAGTAACCAAAGGGCCAACTCATTAACTGAAATTTCAAAGAGGCTACTCATTAACTGAAATTTGAACATCGACAACTGGTTAACCAAATGTCAGAGCGACAAATGAGTAACCAAGCAGGCAACTGATTAACTGAAAACTTGTCATTCACATTTGGGACGGAATTCACGATGGGAATGTATTCGGCCCCCTTACCGGGGCTTGGGGGTGCTGCTTTCCCGCTTGTGGAACCGAGTTGGGGTCGTCAAATGGCCTGGTGCATTGTTTGAAACACTGGTTAATGAGTTGTCAAGGTAGGAAATCATAGAACATAAGAGCAGCTCATTAACTGAAATTTTGAACATCGACAACTGGTTAACCAAAAGCCAGAGCGACAAATGATTAACCAAGGAGGCAACTCATTAACTGAATTTCGAACATCGACAACTGGTCAACCAAAAGACACAGGGACAAATGAGTAACCAAAGGGCCAACTCATTAACTGAAATTTCAAAGAGGCAACTCATTAACTGAAATTTTGAACATCGACAACTGGTTAACCAAAAGCCAGAGCGACAAATGATTAACCAAGGAGGCAACTCATTAACTGAATTTCGAACATCGACAACTGGTTAACCAAGAGTCAGAGCGACAAATGATTAACCAAGGAGGCAACTCAATAACTGAATTTCGAACATCGACAACTGGTTAACCAAGAGTCAGAGCGACAAATGATTAACCAAGGAGGCAACTCATTAACTGAATTTCGAACATCGACAACTGGTTAACCAAAAGACACAGGGACAAATGAGTAACCAAAGGGCCAACTCATTAACTGAAATTTCAAAGAGGCAACTCATTAACTGAAATTTTGAACATCGACAACTGGTTAACCAAAAGCCAGAGCGACAAATGATTAACCAAGGAGGCAACTCATTAACTGAATTTTGAACATCGACAACTGGTTAACCAAAAGCCAGAGCGACAAATGATTAACCAAGGAGGCAACTCATTAACTGAATTTCGAACATCGACAACTGGTTAACCAAATGTCAGAGCGACAAATGATTAACCAAGGAGGCAACTCATTAACTGAAATTCGAACATCGACAACTGGGTAACCAAAAGACACAGGGACAAATGAGTAACCAAAGGGCCAACTCATTAACTGAAATTTCAAAGAGGCAACTCATTAACTGAAATTTTGAACATCGACAACTGGTTAACCAAATGTCAGAGCGACAAATGAGTAACCAAGCAGGCAACTGATTAACTGAAAACTTGTCATTCACATTTGGGACGGAATTCACGATGGGAATGTATTCGGCCCCCTTACCGGGCCTTGGGGTGCTGCTTTCCCGCTTGTGGAACCGAGTTGGGGTCGTCAAATGGCCTGGTGCATTGTTTGAAACACTGGTTAATGAGTTGTCAAGGTAGGAAATCATAGAACATAAGAGCAGCTCATTAACTGAAATTTTGAACATCGACAACTGGTTAACCAAAAGCCAGAGCGACAAATGATTAACCAAGGAGGCAACTCATTAACTGAATTTCGAACATCGACAACTGGATAACCAAAAGACACAGGGACAAATGAGTAACCAAAGGGCCAACTCATTAACTGAAATTTCAAAGAGGCAACTCATTAACTGAAATTTTGAACATCGACAACTGGTTAACCAAAAGCCAGAGCGACAAATGATTAACCAAGGAGGCAACTCATTAACTGAAATTTTGAACATCGACAACTGGTTAACCAAAAGCCAGAGCGACAAATGATTAACCAAGGAGGCAACTCATTAACTGAATTTCGAACATCGACAACTGGTTAACCAAGAGTCAGAGCGACAAATGATTAACCAAGGAGGCAACTCATTAACTGAATTTCGAACATCGACAACTGGTTAACCAAAAGACACAGGGACAAATGAGTAACCAAAGGGCCAACTCATTAACTGAAATTTCAAAGAGGCAACTCATTAACTGTAATTTTGAACATCGACAACTGGCTAACCAAAAGCCAGAGCGACAAATGATTAACCAAGGAGGCAACTCAGTAACTGAATTTCGAACATCGACAACTGGTTAACCAAGAGTCAGAGCGACAAATGATTAACCAAGGAGGCAACTCATTAACTGAATTTCGAACATCGACAACTGGGTAACCAAGAGTCAGAGCGACAAATGATTAACCAAGGAGGCAACTCATTAACTGAATTTCGAACATCGACAACTGGTTAACCAAAAGACACAGGGACAAATGAGTAACCAAAGGGCCAACTCATTAACTGAAATTTCAAAGAGGCAACTCAGTAACTGAAATTTTGAACATCGACAACTGGTTAACCAAAAGCCAGAGCGACAAATGATTAACCAAGGAGGCAACTCATTAACTGAATTTCGAACATCGACAACTGGTTAACCAAATGTCAGAGCGACAAATGATTAACCAAGGAGGCAACTCATTAACTGAATTTCGAACATCGACAACTGGTTAACCAAGAGTCAGAGCGACAAATGATTAACCAAGGAGGCAACTCATTAACTGAATTTCGAACATCGACAACTGGTCAACCAAAAGACACAGGGACAAATGAGTAACCAAAGGGCCAACTCATTAACTGAAATTTCAAAGAGGCAACTCATTAACTGAAATTTTGAACATCGACAACTGGTTAACCAAAAGCCAGAGCGACAAATGATTAACCAAGGAGGCAACTCATTAACTGAATTTCGAACATCGACAACTGGTTAACCAAGAGTCAGAGCGACAAATGATTAACCAAGGAGGCAACTCATTAACTGAATTTCGAACATCGACAACTGGGTAACCAAGAGTCAGAGCGACAAATGATTAACCAAGGAGGCAACTCATTAACTGAATTTCGAACATCGACAACTGATTAACCAAAAGACACAGGGACAAATGAGTAACCAAAGGGCCAACTCATTAACTGAAATTTCAAAGAGGCTACTCATTAACTGAAATTTGAACATCGACAACTGGGTAACCAAATGTCAGAGCGACAAATGATTAACCAAGCAGGCAACTGATTAACTGAAAACTTGTCATTCACATTTGGGACGGAATTCACGATGGGAATGTATTCGGCCCCCTTACCGGGCCTTGGGGTGCTGCTTTCCCGCTTGTGGAACCGAGTTGGGGTCGTCAAATGGCCTGGTGCATTGTTTGAAACACTGGTTAATGAGTTGTCAAGGTAGGAAATCATAGAACATAAGAGCAGCTCATTAACTGAAATTTTGAACATCGACAACTGGTTAACCAAAAGCCAGAGCGACAAATGATTAACCAAGGAGGCAACTCATTAACTGAATTTCGAACATCGACAACTGGATAACCAAAAGACACAGGGACAAATGAGTAACCAAAGGGCCAACTCATTAACTGAAATTTCAAAGAGGCAACTCATTAACTGAAATTTTGAACATCGACAACTGGTTAACCAAAAGCCAGAGCGACAAATGATTAACCAAGGAGGCAACTCATTAACTGAATTTCGAACATCGACAACTGGTTAACCAAATGTCAGAGCGACAAATGATTAACCAAGGAGGCAACTCATTAACTGAATTTCGAACATCGACAACTGGTTAACCAAGAGTCAGAGCGACAAATGATTAACCAAGGAGGCAACTCATTAACTGAATTTCGAACATCGACAACTGGGTAACCAAAAGACACAGGGACAAATGAGTAACCAAAGGGCCAACTCATTAACTGAAATTTCAAAGAGGCTACTCATTAACTGAAATTTGAACATCGACAACTGGTTAACCAAATGTCAGAGCGACAAATGAGTAACCAAGCAGGCAACTGATTAACTGAAAACTTGTCATTCACATTTGGGACGGAATTCACGATGGGAATGTATTCGGCCCCCTTACCGGGCCTTGGGGTGCTGCTTTCCCGCTTGTGGAACCGAGTTGGGGTCGTCAAATGGCCTGGTGCATTGTTTGAAACACTGGTTAATGAGTTGTCAAGGTAGGAAATCATAGAACATAAGAGCAGCTCATTAACTGAAATTTTGAACATCGACAACTGGTTAACCAAGAGTCAGAGCGACAAATGATTAACCAAGGAGGCAACTCATTAACTGAATTTCGAACATCGACAACTGGTTAACCAAAAGACACAGGGACAAATGAGTAACCAAAGGGCCAACTCATTAACTGAAATTTCAAAGAGGCAACTCATTAACTGTAATTTTGAACATCGACAACTGGTTAACCAAAAGCCAGAGCGACAAATGATTAACCAAGGAGGCAACTCATTAACTGAATTTCGAACATCGACAACTGGGT
>NW_028226932.1:0-22061 GCF_052327205.1 Somniosus microcephalus
CCCCATTCTTTCTCTCCCCCCCATTCTTTCTCTCCCCCCCATTCTTTCTCTCCCCCCCATTCTTTCTCTCCCCCCATTCTTTCTCTCCCCCCCATTCTTTCTCACCCCCCATTCTTACACACCCCCCATTCTTTCTCTCTCCCTCCCAATCTCTCTCTCCCTCCCACACACTCACCCACCCAAACACTCTCACCCCCCAACACACTCCACCCCCAT
This sequence comes from Somniosus microcephalus, assembly GCF_052327205.1. NCBI lineage: Eukaryota > Metazoa > Chordata > Chondrichthyes > Squaliformes > Somniosidae > Somniosus > Somniosus microcephalus. The sequence goes on from NW_028226932.1 coordinate 217, forward strand.
TCACACTCTCCCTCCCCCCATTCTCACACTCCACACCCCCATTCACACACACCACACCCCCCAATCACTCACACCTCCCCCCATCTCACACTCCTCCCCCACAAACACACACACACACTCTCCCAACATTCACACCCCCCAAACACACACACCCCCCTTCACTCTCACCCCCAAACACACTCACCCCCCCATTCACACCCCCCATCACTCCCCCCATCCCCCCCATCTCTCCCCCCAAACTCTCTCCCCAACACACACTCCCCCCCATTCACACCCCCCTTCAATCTCACCCCCATCACCTCCCCCCCATTCCCTCACTCCCCCCAATCTCTCTCCCCCCAATCACTCTCCCCCCCCATTCACCCCCACTCTACTCACCCCCATTCTCCTCCCCCCATTCCCTCACTCCCCCTCATTCACTCTCTCTCCCCCCATTCTCTCTCCCCCCCCATTCTCTCTCCCCCCATTCTCTCTCTCCCCCTCATTCTCTCTCCCCCCCATTCTCTCTCCTCCCCCCCATCTCTCTCACCTCCCCCCCCTCTCACTCCTCCCCTCTCTCTCTCCCCCCTCCATCTCCCCCCATTCTCTCTCTCCTCCCCCCCATTCTCTCTCTCCTCCCCCCATTTCTCTCTCCCCCCATTCTATCTCCCCCATTCTGTCTCTCCCCCACATTCTCTCTCTCCCCCCCATTCTCTCTCACCCCCCATTCTCTTTCTCCCCATTCTCTCTCCCCCCACTCTCTCTCCCCGCCCATTCTCTCTCTCTCCCCCCCATTCTCCCCTCCTCTCTCTCCCCCATCTCTCTCTCCCCCATTCTCTCTCTCCCCCATTCTCTCTCCCCCCATCTCTCTCCCCCCACTCTCTCTCCCCCCATTCTCCCCATCTCTCCCCCCCATTCTCTCTCCCCCCATCTCTCCCCCATCTCTCCCCCATTCTCTTCCCCCCATCTCTTCCCCCCCATTCTCACCCCCATCTCTCTCCCCCTTCTCTCTCTCCCCCATTCTCCCTCCCCCCCATCTCTCTCTCCCCCATTCTCTCTCCCCCCATCTCTCTCCATCTCTCTCTCTCCCCATCTCTCTCTCTCCCCATCTCTCTCCCCCATTCTCTCTCTCCCCCCATTCTCTTCCCCCCATTCTCTTCCCCCCATTCTCTCCCCATTCTCTTCCCCATTCTCTTCCCCCCATTCTCTTCCCCCCCATTCTCTCTCTTCCCCCTTCTCTCTCTCCCCCATTCTCTCTCTCCCCCCATTCTCTCTCTCCCCATCTCTCTCTCTCCCCAATCTCTCTCTCCCCCCATTCTCTCTCTTCCCCCCATTCTCTCTCTTCCCCCTTTCTCTCTCTCTCCCCCACCCCCAATCTCTCTCTCCCCCCCACCCCAATCTCTCTCTCCCCCCACCCCAATCTCTCTCTCCCCCCACCCCAATCTCTCTCTCCCCCCACCCCAATCTCTCTCTCCCCCCCACCCCAATCTCTCTCTCCCCCCACCCCAATCTCTCTCTCCCCCCACCCCAATCTCTCTCTCCCCCCACCCCAATCTCTCTCTCCCCCCACCCCAATCTCTCTCTCCCCCCACCCCAATCTCTCTCTCCCCCCACCCCAATCTCTCTCTCCCCCCACCCCAATCTCTCTCTCCCCCCACCCCAATCTCTCTCTCCCCCCACCCCAATCTCTCTCTCCCCCCACCCCAATCTCTCTCTCCCCCCACCCCAATCTCTCTCTCTCCCCCACCCCAATCTCTCTCTCCCCCCACCCCAATCTCTCTCTCCCCCCACCCCAATCTCTCTCCTCCCCCCACCCCAATCTCTCTCTTCCCCCCACCCCAATCTCTCTCTTCCCCCACCCCAATCTCTCTCTCCCCCCACCCCCTCGCTCCCCCCATTCTCTCGCTCCCCCCATTCTCTCGCTCCCCCCATTCTCTCGCTCCCCCCATTCTCTCGCTCCCCCCATTCTCTCGCTCCCCCCATTCTCTCGCTCCCCCCATTCTCTCGCTCCCCCATTCTCTCGCTCCCCCCATTCTCTCGCTCTCCCCCATTCTCTCTCTCCCCCCCATTCTCTCTCTCCTCCCCATCTCTGTCTGCCCCATTCTCTTTCTCCCCCCATTCTCTTTCTCCCCCCATTCTCTTTCTCCCCCCATTCTCTTTCTCCCCCATTCTCTTTCTCCCCCCATTCTCTTTCTCCCCCCATTCTCTTTCTCCCCCCATTCTCTTTCTCCCCCCATTCTCTTTCTCCCCCCATTCTCTTTCTCCCCCCATTCTCTTTCTCCCCCCATTCTCTTTCTCCCCCCATTCTCTTTCTCCCCCCATTCTCTTTCTCCCCCCATTCTCTTTCTCCCCCCATTCTCTTTCTCCCCCCATTCTCTTTCTCCCCCCATTCTCTTTCTCCCCCCATTCTCTTTCTCCTCCCATTCTCTTTCTCCCCCCATTCTCTCTCTCCTCCCCCTGTTAAGTCTGTGTGTTATAATGAGAATTACTACACAGACCACAAGAGTAACTTTTAACAGGTCTTTACTAGTCAAAGGTCAGGGCGGAACTGCCCAATAAATCATTACACAGCACTTATATACCGGTGTGGTCACCACCGGTATTACAGTATACAGCAGCCAAGATAAAGTAGTGCAACTCTTCAAATAGTTCTCTTAAAGGTAGAACGGTTACTAAAATAGTTCTCAAAGGTGGAACGGTTACATACACTACAATCCTCCCATTTTAGCTTAACAGTATATATATTCCCCATTAAACATAACATCATAACATATATACACAACTTCATGTAAAAACAGTTCACAGATTCAGTCTCTGCGGAGACGCCTCCTGCGCTTCCTGACTCGGTCCGGATAACGCCTCGGTGGTGTAGTAGTTCTCGGTGGTGTAGTAGTTCTCGGTGGTGTAGTAGGTTCTCGTTGCTGGGGTGACTCATCTAATAGTCCTTCACTGGACTTAACAGCTTGAACTTTCGTAACTTCAGAACCAGCATGGCTGACTTCTAAAGGCTCGAGTACCTTGGGAAGTTTTTCTACTTCCAGACTGATTTGGCTCAGTTCGGAGGGACCACGTGTGTGACGTGGTAGGGGTGATAATGGTTCAGATGAGTCATCATCTTCATCATCATGGGACAACTCACATGAATATACTAGATTGCTGTCCTCCTCAGTATCTATGTCCTCCAAATGTGTTATTATTTCTATTTTTGGAGCTTCAACTGTGAGTGTGGCTGTGGTCTGTGCATTACTTGATTTGCAGCTATATTCACCAGAGTCTTTGGGTGTGAGATTTGTAATGGTAAGTTCTATCACATTCTTATTTTGTTTAAATTTGTATCGGTCAGAAGGTTCGATGAAGCTCTGGTCTTTGTACCATCTGACCATCTTGGGAGTAGGTGTAAACTCACAGCTCAAAGTAGCAGAATGCTTCTCTTCCACTGTAATGTTCTGTAGTTCTTTGACTACCTTTGACAGAGGCTCTTTAATAGTCAGCCCCGCCTCAGATTTTGATTTCCCTGCAATAAACTGCAGCAAGCCGGTCATCTTACAAGTTGTTTTTTTCCAGAGTGAGACGATGAATAGTGCCACGATGCTCAATGTCCACATCTTCAGAAGCATGAAGAATTTCACCATTTAGTATCCATTTTGGAGGCTTCACGTCAGCAACTGAAAGCTCACACTCAAGAATGGCGTCACTTGGCTCTGTCACTTCCACATCACATATGGGTTTAATGATGGCAATTGATTGCTCTTCTACATATAACTTTGCTGTGCTTTGGTCATCTATGGCATCGCACATGTAGTTGCCTTCATCTTCAAAAGCGACATTATTAATAACGAGCTTCCTGTACACATCTTCACTCACAATCTCATATTTATTACTGGGATGAATCTCGTTGTCTTTGTAATACCACTTGACAGCAGCATTTGGCCTGGAAACCTTGCATTCGAAGATGACACGATGTTTCTCCATGCCAATCTTCTCTCTTAAGGGTTTCACAATTTTAACTGGCAATTCTTTCATTCGAAGCAAAGCTCTGGAAGTAGCGCTTTCAGCAACAAACTTGATCTCTGCAGCATCTTCAGTTTTTGCCTCTGCCACCAATTCCCTGAGTGGCTTATTACTGCTGGCACTGCTCACAAAAGGGTGCTCTTTCTTCTTAGCTTTCAACTGATCGATGAATTTGACATATTCCCTTTCTTGCTCAGTTTTGATTCGTTTGGCCTCATCGCGCAGACGGTTTGTGTGTTCCTGTTCCATTTTCTCAATCAGCTGCTTCTGCTGTCTTTCCAGATTCTCCCACTCTGTGTCAAAGAACTTTTTCGTTGCATTCATCTCTTGCTCAAAACGGCGAATCATTTGTTCTAATTGCTGTTGTAGTTTGAGATTGAGTTGAGTTCGAGCCCGGTGTTCCTCAGAAATGTGCATGTCTGTAGACTGGACAGACTCAGAATTCTCTGTCAAACTATGTTGTTGTTGTTCAGTGGAATTCTGTTCTGATACTTTGTTCTCTTCTGAAGCATTTATGCACTCCTTTGTTTTTCCATCATTAGTCTGCAAGTCCATTTTAGACTTATCTTTTGCACATGGGCTGGTCTTACCATCATCAGTTCCAGAGTCTGAGCTGATTGTCTTCACCGAGTTCTCCCTCTCTTCTTTGTCACTGTCACTGCTGCATATGCCCTCATCCAGTATTCTGGACAATCGTGCAGGTTTGACATCTTTCTTTTTACCGGAATCTACCGTTATTGCTTTTAGGGAGTGCCAGTCCATATTTACTTTCCTGATCCACTCCCGTCCCAGAAGTGGTGGACCTCCCTCAGGTAGTACATATATGTCCATTCCTTGGTGTTCTTTGCCCTTGTGTACCACCTTGACTTTTATCTTTCCGATGGGGTATACTCTTTGCCCCGTGTATGTCTGCAATACTATCTTCGTATCCCATAGGGGAATATGTTTGAATAACCTTTTGTAATCTTGCTTATTCATGACCGTCAACGCCGATCTGGTGTCCAATTCCATCTTCATTTGGACTCCTGCTATCTGCAGTGTGACCCAGATAGTTTGTCGGTCAGCTTCCTTACTCACATTGTGAATTCTCAGACTACCCAGTTCCTTGCTGTTGGAGTCTGAATCCGAATTCTGTTCATCCGAACTCTTCTCAGCCACCTTATGTACCTTTCTGCACTTTTCCTGCGGTGACTTTTTGTTGCTGGTCTTCTTTCCTGACCAGCATACTTTTGTTATGTGACCAAGCTTGCCACATTTTCTACATTCCTGGTTTTTAAACCAGCATTGGCTCTGATCGTGTGTTGTCTTCCCACAACGATAACATTTCGTTGTACCCGAAGCCATTTGATCTACGCTGAGTACCGCTGCCTTCAGCTGCATTTCCGCAGTGCCTCTCGCTGCGGCTTCGTGCGATGTTGCAATAGAGACAGCCTTATCAAGTGTAAGATCATTCTCTTCAAGCAGCCGCTTTTGTGTTCCTTCTTTCGACAATCCACACACGAATTTGTCTCTCAGTGCCTCTGTCAGGCTTTCCCCAAACTGGCAGTATTTCGCTAGCTTACGCAGTTCAATTAAATACCCCGCGTTGCTTTCCTCTTCCCGTTGTGTTCTCGCATAAAATTTAAATCGTTCCGCTAACATCAGCAGTGTGGGGTTCAAATGATCCTTCAGGACAGCAACAATATTAGCGAAAGTCTGATCCGCCGGTTTAGCTGGTGATAGAAGATGCTTCAATAGCCCGTATGTCTTCGCACCCATTGAATTTAGTAAGGTTAGTGCTTTATCTTCATTTGATATTTTATTTGCCTTACAATATATCTCTATGCGTTCTACATACGTTGCCCAATCTTCAACATCGGGATCGAAATCGTTGATGTTACCACGCTTAGGCATCTTCGCAACCTTCTTGAGAGACAAAAAGACATTTTTCTTTTATTTATTTATTTATTTCAAAATGGCGGTTTCCCGCGCTCGTCTTCCTCCCCCGCCTACGAAAATGGCGGCTTCCCGCGTTTGCCTTTCTCCCCCGCTGGCTGTAATGGCGATTGCCGTATTGCTGCGTTCGCCCTCCCCAGCGGTTTTCAAATCGTGCCTCCCAGCCCCTCTTGCAGTCCGGTCCTTTTCCCCCCCCCGGCTGCGGCTGAGTTCTCCGCGTTTTTTTTTAATATTTTCTCCCGCGCTTACGCTGTCCCGGTCGCTGCGCCTCGCGGCCTCGGTAGCTGCCCGGCCTTTTTCACCGGTCGCGGTCGAGCTCTCTCTCGACGCTGTTGCGTCTCCCAGCCCGCTTGTAGCCCGGTCTCTCACACCGGCTGCGTTTGCATTCACCGCGGCTTCCGTGCCTTACGCTGCCCCAGTCTCAGCGCCTCTGGCCCCGACTTCTGTCCGGCTCTTTTCCCCGGCCGTGGTCGAGTTCTCCGCCCTTATATCCTCCGTTTTTTTATTTTCTCCCCTACTCACAGTCAACGTGGCCGACTTGCTGCTCGTCGCTGATCGGCTTACCCACCACCGTGATAGAAGGGATGATCACTGCCTGTTGCTGATGGAAGGCTTCGTGTCGGAATTCTTCCTTTGCTCTGCAGACCCGAGTCTTTTCTTAGCAGAATGATGAGGGCGGATGCCTCTTCTCGACGCCCGTTACTGCCTTGGATGTATCTCTGCCGCAGGGTAAGATCGTACTCGTCGCCACTGTTAAGTCTGTGTGTTATAATGAGAATTACTACACAGACCACAAGAGTAACTTTTAACAGGTCTTTACTAGTCGAAGGTCAGGGCGGAACTGCCCAATAAATCATTACACAGCACTTATATACCGGTGTGGTCACCACCGGTATTACAGTGTACAGCAGCCAAGATAAAGTAGCGCAACTCTTCAAATAGTTCTCTTAAAGGTAGAACGGTTACTAAAATAGATCTCTTAAAGGTGGAACGGTTACATACACTACACCCCCCATTCTCTCTCTCCTCCCCCACATTCTCTCTCTCCTCCCCCTTCTCTCTCTCCCTCCTTCTCTCTCTCTCTCCCCCCTTCTCTCTCTCTCTCCCCCCCTTCTCTCTCCCCCCCTTCTCTCTCCCCCCCTTCTCTCTCCCCCCTTCTCTCTCCCCCCTTCTCTCTCCCCCCTTCTCTCTCCCCCCCTTCTCTCTCCCCCACTTCTTTCTCCCCCCCTTCTCTCTCTCTCCCCCCTTCTCTCTCTCTCCCCCCTTCTCTCTCCCCCCCTTCTCTCTCCCCCCTTCTCTCTCCCCCCTTCTCTCTCCCCCCCTTCTCTCTCCCCCCTTCTCTCTCCCCCCCTTCTCTCTCCCCCCCTTCTCTCTCCCACCCTTCTCTCTCCTCCCCTTCTCTGTCCCCCCCTTCTCTGTCCCCCCCTTCTCTCTCCCCCCCTTCTCTCTCCCCCCTTCTCTCTCCCCCACTTCTTTCTCCCCCCCTTCTCTCTCTCTCCCCCCTTCTCTCTCTCCCCCCTTCTCTCAATTCAATTCAAATCGCTTTATTGGCATGACAAGTTACATCTTATGTTGACAAAGCATCGAAAAACATTCATGTTTGTACACAAAAATACAGATCTATCCATACAGTGTATAAACAGATATATCCCTGAGTGTATAAATATACTTTCATATAATTTATATATACTCTTTTCTTATATTTAGTGGTTGTCCCTCTGTTTATGGCAAGCTGTAACATAGTGTGCCGCTAGTGTTACACAATTTCTCTCTTCCCCTAGTAGGTATGGGAGTTTTTGGTCTTCATTCAAATTTCTGAATTCCTCTCTCTCCCCCCTTCTCTCTCTCCCCCCTTCTCTCTCTCCCCCCCTTCTCTCGCTCTCCCCTCTTCTCTCTCTCCCCCCCCTTCTCTCTCTCTCCCCCCCTTCTCTCTCTCTCTCCCCCCCTTCTCTCTCTCTCCCCCCCTTCTCTCTCTCTCCCCCCTTCTCTCTCTCTCCCCCCCCTTCTCTCTCTCTCCCCCCTTCTCTCTCTCTCCCCCCTTCTCTCTCTCTCCCCCCTTCTCTCTCTCTCCCCCCCTTCTCTCTCTCTCCCCCCTTCTCTCTCTCTCTCCCCCCTTCTCTCTCTCTCTCCCCCCTTCTCTCTCTCTCTCCCCCCCTTCTCTCTCTCTCCCCCCCTTCTCTCTCTCTCCCCCCTTCTCTCTCTCTCTCTCCCCCTTCTCTCTCTCTCTCCCCCTTCTCTCTCTCCCCCCTTCTCTCTCTCCCCCCTTCTCTCTCTCCCCCTTCTCTCTCTCCCCCCTTCTCTCTCTCCCCCTTCTCTCTCTCCCCCCATTCTCTCTCTCCCCATTCTCTCTCTCCCCCCATTCTCTCTCTCTCCCCATTCTCTCTCTCCCCCATTCTCTCTCTCCCCCCATTCTCTCTCTCCCCCCATTCTCTCTCTCCCCCATTCTCTCTCTCCCCCCATTCTCTCTCTCTCCCCCCATTCTCTCTCTCTCCCCCCATTCTCTCTCTCTCCCCCCTTCTCTCTCTCTCTCCCCCCTTCTCTCTCTCTCTCCCCCCATTCTCTCTCTCTCCCCCATTCTCTCTCTCTCCCCCCATTCTCTCTCTCTCCCCCCATTCTCTCTCTCTCCCCCCATTCTCTCTCTCTCCCCCCATTCTCTCTCTCTCTCCCCCCATTCTCTCTCTCTCCCCCCATTCTCTCTCTCTCCCCCCATTCTCTCTCTCTCCCCCATTCTCTCTCTCTCCCCCATTCTCTCTCTCTCCCCCCATTCTCTCTCTCTCCCCCCATTCTCTCTCTCTCCCCCCATTCTCTCTCTCTCCCCCCATTCTCTCTCTCTCCCCCCATTCTCTCTCTCTCCCCCCATTCTCTCTCTCTCCCCCATCCTCTCTCTCTCCCCCCATTCTCTCTCTCTCTCCCCCCATTCTCTCTCTCTCTCCCCCCATTCTCTCTCTCTCTCCCCCCATTCTCTCTCTCTCTCCCCCCATTCTCTCTCTCTCTCCCCCACCCCCATTCTCTCTCTCTCTCCCCCACCCCCATTCTCTCAATTCAATTCAATTCAATTCGATTCAATTCAAATCGCTTTATTGGCATGATGACAAGTTACATCTTATGTTGCCAAAGCATCGGAAAACATTCATGTTTGTTCACAAAAATACAGATCTATCCATACAGTGTACAAACAGATATATCCCTGAGTGTATAAATATATACTTTCATATAATTTATATATACTCTTTTCTTATATTTACTGGTTGTCCCTCTGTTTATGGCAAGCTGTAACATAGTGTGCCGCTAGTGTTATGCAATTTCTCTCTTCCCCTAGTAGGTATGGGAGTTTTTGGTCGTCATTCAAATTTCTGAATTCCGGGCATATTTTTGTGAATTTGGGGTAGAAATTCTCCCTTATGCCCTGATATTTTGTACAAGCTGTGAGGAAGTGCATCTCTGTCTCCACCACTCCCTGACTGCAGTGAGAGCATATCCTGTCCTCTCTTGGTAGCCGGGTCTGTCTGTGTCTACCTTTTTCGATCGCCAGGTTATGTTCACTAAGTCTGTACATTGTCAAAGTTTTTCTCAGTTTGCTATCCTTTACCATGGTCAGGTAATCAGCCATGTTGTATTGTCTGTTTAGGGCCAAGTAGCAATTGAGTTTGCTTTGGGTTTTTATTGTTTCTGCCCAATATGACAGATATTTTTCCTTTTGCTTAGCGACTATTGTGTTGGGTTGAATTCTTTGTGTTACGTTGTCACTGTCCTGGGGCTGGTTATTGTTAGTAGTGTTAATAGTTACTTCACTGAGTCCCAGGACTAGTTGACTGAGGGCATTCTTCTTTACGGTCCTCTCTTGGCATTTCAGGGCTTCGTAATGATAGCATTGGGGGTTGCTCATTTCTAGGTGTTTCCAAAATTTGGTGGCTCTTTTTTGGATAGTGATTATTAATGGATATTGGCCTAGTTCTGCCCTGCATGCATTGTTTACGGTTTTCCTTTGAGTCCGGAGGATACTTTTACAGAATTCTGCATGTAGGATCTCAATTGGGTATTTGTCCCATTTTGCAAATTCTTGTTGTGTTAGCGGTCCCCACAACTCACTGCCATAGAGTGCAATTGGTTCAATTACTGATTTGAAAATTTTGAGCCAAATGCTAATTGGGATTTCTATTTGGATTGATTTTTTAATGGCATAGAAAGCCCTTCTTGCTTTCTCTTTCAGTTCATTCACAGCCAGTTTGAAATTTCCCGTAGAACTGATTTTTAAGCCCAAGTATGTGTAGTTAGTGGTTTGTTCAATTTTGGTTGTTCCTAGTGTGAAATTTATTTTGGGTCCCTGATGTCTGGATCTTTGCTGGAGCACAAGGACTTTGGTTTTTTGGGGATTTATTGTCAGGGCCCAAGTCTGGCAGTACGACTCCAGCAGATCCAGGTTCTGCTGTAGACCCTCCTTAGTTGGTGACAGCAGAACCAGGTCGTCTGCATAGAGGAGGAAGTTAACCTTGGATTCATATAGGGTGAGGCCGGGTGCTGTAGATTGTTCAAGTAGTTTTGCCAATTCATTTATGTAAATATTAAAGAGTGTCGGTGAGATTGGCGAGCCCTGCGTCACCCCCCGCCCCTGTGGGAAGTATTTTGTTTGTTTGCCTCCAATTTTACCTGCACATTTGTTGTTTGTATACATTGATTTAATTACATCATATGTTTTTCCCCCTACCCTGCTTTCGATAAGTTTCAGGAATAAACCGTCATGCCAGATGGAGTCGAAAGCCTTCTGGAAATCTATAAAGCATGCGTAGATTTTGCTTTTGTTTTGATGAACGTGTTTGTCAATTAGGGTCTGTAGGGTGAAGATATGATCTGATGTTCTCTCTCTCTCTCTCTCCCCCATTCTCTTTCTCCCCCCCATTCTCTCTCTCCGCCCCTTCTCTCTCCCCTTCTCTCTCCCCCTTCTCTCTCTCCCCCCTTCTCTCTCTCCCCCCTTCTCTCTCTCCCCCCTTCTCTCTCTCCCCCCTTCTCTCTCTCCCCCTTCTCTCTGTCCCCCCATTCTCTCTCTCCCCCCCATTCTCTCTCCTATTCTCTCTCTCCTACCCCCATTTTCTCTCCTCCCCCCATTCTCTCTCTCTGCCCCCATTCTCTCTCTCTGCCCCCATTCTCTCTCTCTGCCCCCATTCTCTCTCTCTGCCCCCATTCTCTCTCTCTCCCCCCATTCTCTCTCTCCCCCCCATTCTCTCTCCCCCCCCATTCTCTCTCCCCCCCCATTCTCTCTCCTCCCCATTCTCTCTCCTCCCCATTCTCTCTCCCCCCCATTCTCTCTCCCCCCCATTCTCTCTCCCCCCATCTGTCTCTCCCCCCTTCTGTCTCTCCCCCCTTCTGTCTCTCCCCCCTTCTGTCTCTCACCCCTTCTCTCTCTCCCCCATTCTCTCTCTCTCCCCCATTCTCTCTCTCTCTCTCTCCCCCCCATTCTGTCTCTCCCCCATTCTCCCGCTCCTCCCCCATTCATTCTCTCCCCCCATTCTCTATCTTCCCCCATTCTCTCTCTCTCCCCCATTCTCTCTCTCTCCCCCATTCTCTCTCTCCCCCATTCTCTCTCTCCCCCATTCTCTCTCTCCCCCATTCTCTCTCCCCCATTCTCTCTCTCCCCCATTCTCTCTCTCCCCCATTCTCTCTCTCCCCCATTCGCTCTCTCCCCCATTCGCTCTCTCCCCCATTCGCTCTCTCCCCCATTCGCTCTCTCCCCCATTCGCTCTCTCCCCCATTCGCTCTCTCCCCATTCGCTCTCTCCCCATTCGCTCTCTCCCCCATTCGCTCTCTCCCCCATTCGCTCTCTCCCCCATTCGCTCTCTCCCCCATTCGCTCTCTCCCCCATTCGCTCTCTCCCCCATTCGCTCTCTCCCCCATTCGCTCTCTCCCCCATTCGCTCTCTCCCCCATTCTCTCTCTCCCCCATTCTCTCTCTCCCCCATTCTCTCTCTCCCCCATTCGCTCTCTCCCCCATTCGCTCTCTCCCCCATTCGCTCTCTCCCCCATTCGCTCTCTCCCCCATTCGCTCTCTCCCCCCCATTCGCTCTCTCCCCCATTCGCTCTCTCCCCCCCATTCGCTCTCTCCCCCCATTCCCTCTCTCTCCCCATTCCCTCTCTCTCCCCATTCTCTCTCTCCCCCATTCTCTCTCTCCCCCATTCTCTCTCTCCCCCATTCTCTCTCTCCCCCATTCTCTCTCTCCCCCATTCTCTCTCTCCCCCCATTCTCTATCTCTCCCCCCATTTCTCTCTCTCCCCATTCTCTCTCTCCTTCCCCCATTCTCTCTCCCTCCCCCCCATTCTCTCTCTCTCTCTCTCTCTCTCCTCCATTCTCTCTGTTTCCCCCATTCTCTCTGTTTCCCCCATTCTCTCTCTTTCCCCCATTCTCTCTCTTTCCCCCATTCTCTCTCTTTCCCCCATTCTCTTTCCCCCCCCAATTCTCTCCCCGCCCAGTTCTCTCTCTCCCCCATTCTCTCTTCCCCCCATTCTCTCTCGCCCCCATTCTCTCTCACCCCCATTCTCTCTCACCCCCATTCTCTCTCACCCCCATTCTCTCTCGCCCCCATTCTCTCTCGCCCCATTCTCTCTGGCCCCCATTCTCTCTGGCCCCATTCTCTCTGGCCCCCATTCTCTCTCGCCCCCATTCTCTCTCGCCCCCATTCTCTCTCGCCCCCATTCTCTCTCGCCCCCATTCTCTCTCGCCCCCATTCTCTCTCGCCCCCATTCTCTCTCCCCCCCATTTTCTCTCTCCCTCCCATTCTCTCTCTCCCTCCCATTCTCTCTCCCCCTCCCATTCTCTCTCTCCCCCCTTCTATCTCTCCCCCCATTCTCTCTCTCCTCCCCCCATTCTCTCTCTCCTCCCCCCATTCTCTCTCTCCTCCCCCCATTCTCTCTCTCCTCCCCCCATTCTCTCTCTCCTCCCCCCATTCTGTCTCTCCTCCCCCCATTCTCTCTCTCCTCCCCCCATTCTCTCTCTCCTCCCCCCCATTCTCTCTCTCCTCCCCCCATCTCTCTCTACTCCCCCATTCTCTCTCTCCTCCCCCCATTCTCTCTCTCCTCCCCCATCTCTCTCTCCTCCCCCCATTCTCTCTCTCCTCCCCCATTCTCTCTCTCCTCCCCCACATTCTCTCTCTCCTCCCCCCTTCTCTCTCTCCCCCCTTCTCTCTCTCCCCCCTTCTCTCTCTCGCCCCTTCTCTCTCTCCCCCTTCTCTCTCTCCCCCTTCTCTCTCTCCCCCCTTTTCTCTCTCGCCCCTTCTCTCTCTCCCCCTTCTCTCTCTCCCCCCTTCTCTCTCTCCCCCCTTCTCTCTCTCCCCCCTTTTCTCTCTCCCCCCTTCTCTCTCTCCCCCCTTCTCTCTCTCCCCCCTTCACTCTCTCCCCCCTTCTCTCTCTCCCCCCTTCACTCTCTCCCCCCTTCACTCTCTCCCCCTTCACTCTCTCCCCCCTTCACTCTCTCCCCCCTTCTCTCTCTCCCCCCTTCTCTCTCTCCCCCCTTCTCTCTGTCCCCCCTTCTCTCTCTCCCCCCTTCTCTCTCTCCCCCTTCTCTCTCTCTCTCCCCCCTTCTCTCTCTCTCTCCCCCCTTCTCTCTCTCTCTCCCCCTTCTCTCTCTCTCTCCCCCTTCTCTCTCTCTCTCCCCCTTCTCTCTCTCTCTCCCCCCTTCTCTCTCTCTCTCCCCCCTTCTCTCTCTCTCTCTCCCCCCTTCTCTCTCTCTCTCTCCCCCCTTCTCTCTCTCTCTCCCCCTTCTCTCTCTCTCTCCCCCCTTCTCTCTCTCTCTCCCCCCTTCTCTCTCTCTCTCCCCCCTTCTCTCTCTCTCTCCCCCCTTCTCTCTCTCTCTCCCCCCTTCTCTCTCTCTCTCCCCCCTTCTCTCTCTCTCTCCCCCCTTCTCTCTCACTCCCCCCATCTCTCTCAATTCAATTCAATTCAATTCAATTCAATTCAAATCGCTTTATTGGCATGATAAGGTACATCTTATGTTGCCAAAGCATCAAAATACATTTATTGTTGAACACATAAACGCAGTTCTATTCATACAGTGTATAAACAGGTATATCCCTGAGTGTATAAATATACATTCGCATTATTTATATATACTCTTTTCTTAGGTTTACTGGTTGTCCCTCTGTTCATGGCAAGCTGTAACATAGTGTGCCGCCAGTGCTACACAGCTTCTCTCCTCCCCCAGTAGGTATGGGAGTTTTTGGTCGTCATTCAGATTTCTGAATTCAGGGCATATTTGTGAGAATTTTTGGTAGAAATTCTCCCTGATGCCCTGATATTTTCCACAGGCTGTGAGGAAGTGCATCTCTGTCTCCACTACTCCCTGACTGCAGTAAGAGCATATCCTGTCCTCTCTTGGCAGCCTGGTCTGCCTGTGTCTGCCTTTTTCAATCGCTAGGCTATGTTCGCTAAGTCTGTACCTTGTCAAGGTTTTTCTCAGTTTGTTATCCTTTACCATGGTCAGGTACTCAGCCATGTTGTATTGTCTGTTTAGGGCCAAGTAGCAATTGAGTTTGCTTTGGGTTTTTGTTGTTTCTGCCCAATATGACAGGTATTTTTCCTTTTGTTTAGTGACAATTGTATTGGGTCGAATTCTCTCTGCTACGATGTCACTGTCCTGGGGCTGGTTATTTTTAGTAGTGCTAGTGGTTGCTTCACTGAGTCCCAGGACTAGTTGACTGAGGGAGTTATTCTTTATGGTCCTCTCTTGGCATTTCAAGGCTTCGTAATGATAGCAGTGGGGGTTGCTCATTTTTAGGTGTTTCCAAAATTTGGTGGCTCTTTTTTGGATAGTAATTATTAGTGGAAATTGGCCTAGTTCTGCCCTGCATGCATTGTTTACGGTTTTCCTTTGAGTCCGGAGGATACTTTTACAGAATTCTGCATGTAGGATCTCAATTGGGTGTTTGTCCCATTTTGCAAATTCTTGTTGTGTTAGCGGTCCCCACACTTCACTGCCATAGAGTGCAATTGGTTCAATTACTGATTTGAAAATTTTGAGCCAAATGCTAATTGGGATTTCTATTTGGATTGATCTTTTAATGGCGTAGAAAGCCCTTCTTGCTTTCCCTTTCAGTTCATTCACAGCCAGTTTAAAATTTCCCGTAGAGCTGATTTTTATGCCCAAGTATGTGTAGTTAGTGGTTTGTTCGATTTTAGTTGTTCCTAGTGTGAGATTTATTTTGGGTCCCTGATGTCTGGATCTTTGTTGGAACACGAGGACTTTGGTTTTTTGGAGGTTTATTGTCAGGGCCCAGGTCTGACAGACTGATTCCAGCAGATCCAGGTTCTGCTGTAGACCCTCCTTAGTTGGTGACAGCAGAACCAGGTCGTCTGCATAGAGGAGGAATTTAACCTTGGATTCATATAGGGTGAGGCCGGGTGCTGTAGATTGTTCAAGTAGTTTTGCTAATTCATTTATGTAAATATTAAAGAGTGTCGGTGAGATTGGCGAGCCCTGCGTCACCCCCCGCCCCTGTGGGAAGTATTTTGTTTGTTTGTCTCCAATTTTAACTGTACATTTGTTGTTTGTATACATTGATTTAATTACATCATATGTTTTTCCCCCTACCCCGCTTTCGATAAGTTTCAGGAATAGACCGTCGTGCCAGATAGAATCGAAAGCCTTCTGGAAATCTATAAAGCATGCGTAGATTTTGCTTTTGTTTTGATGGACGTGTTTGTCAATTAGGGTCTGTAGGGTGAAGATATGATCTGATGTTCTATAGTTTGGCAGGAATTCAATTTGGCTTTTACTCAAGACATTGTGCTCCTCAAGGAAGTTTATAAGTCTTTTGTTTATGATACTACAGAAAACCTTTCCCATGTTACTGTTTACACAGATGCCTCGATAGTTATTTGGGTCTCCTTTATCCCCACTTTTGTATATGGGCGTTATGAGTCCTTTGTTCCAGATATCAGGGAAGTAACCGACACTCAGAACCAAGTTGAAGAGTTTCAGTATAGCCAATCTCATTTTATCGTCCGTGTGTTTAATCATCTCGCTTAGGATGCCGTCTGCCCCGCAAGCCTTTCCTGGTTGCAGGTCCTTGAGTTTTTCAATTAGCTCTTTTTCAGATATTATGGTGTCTATCGGGTTTTGGTTATCTTTTATGGCAGATTCCAGCTTTGCCAGTTTTTCGCATATTTGGTATTGCTCTGGGCTTAGTGTGTTTTTCTGGTATAATTTTTCAAAATGGTTTTCCCATGTGTCACCGTTTTGAATGGCCAATTCATCGTGTTGTTTTTTGTGTAATGTATTCCAGTTGTCCCAGAAACAATTGGAATCAATGGATTCCTCAATGGAGATGAGTGTATTCTTAATATACTGCTCTTTATTGGTTCTGAGTGTGCGTTTGTATTGTGTTAGTGCCTGACAATAAGCAAGGCGTAATTCCTCATTTTCTGGTTGTCTGTGTTTTTGGTTTGATATTTTTCTGAGTTTTTTCCTCATGTTCTGGCAATCGGAGTCAAACCATTTTTCGTAGTTTTTTGTTTTGGGTTTGTTCTTTCGAACTTTCAAGTTTGACATTGATGCCAGATTATCAAAATATTATTTAGGTTATTCACTGCCCGGTTTACGCCTTCTTTATTGTGTGTGTATGTATTTTCCAGAAAGGTGTCCAAGAGAGCTTGAGTTGTTTGGTTGCTAATTGCTTTCTGGTATATTTCCGTGCTGTTTTTGGCCCATCTGTAGGATTTTTTAATGTTGTACAGTTTACTGGGTTGTGTTTGTGTGTTGGTTGTTTCTGTCCTTTCAAGATATGCAGTAATTTGACTGTGGTCTGACAATGTTGTTTGCGGTTTGACGGTGAATGTTCTGAAAGAGGATGGGTCTAGATCTGTAATCATATAGTCTACGGTGCTGAAGCCAAGAGGTGAGCAATAGGTGGGTCTTCCTAGGAAGTCTCCCAATAACCTACCATTGACAATGTACAGACCCAGGCTTCGACAGAGCTGCAGTAGCTGTTTTCCGTTAGTATTTGTCTGTTTGTCGCAGTTATGCCTGTGTGGATGGGAAGGGAGATCAAAATGGTTATTCCCAAATATGTAATTATTCCCGTGATTGTTGGTGAAGCCTGGTTCTTCTCCCGTTCTTGAGTTGAGGTCCCCACATATCAACACATTTCCCTTGGCCTGGAATTGGATAATCTCCCTCTCTATGTTGGAGAAGGTGTCCTCTTTGAAGTACGGGGAATCTGTCGGGGGGATATAGAGTGCGCAAATGAAAATATCTTTCCTGCTGGAGATGATGCCCCTCTTAATTTTTAGCCATAAGTGGTTTTCGCCCTTTTCCACAAATTCAATGCAACTCCTAAGTTCTGCTTTGATCCAAATCAGTGTGCCTCCAGATTCTCTGCCCTGGTTACTCCTGGCAATTTATTGGAGGGGACCACCAGCTCTGTGTACCCAATGGGACAGCCAGTGTGTCCTTCTCCTCTACACCAGGTTTCCTGTAGAAAGATAATGTCTAGATTTTTAATCTCATCTAGGAACTCTGGGGTCTCACTCTTCATGCCAAGCGTAGAAGAGCGTAGACCTTGGATATTCCAGGTTGATATATATAAAGATTTCATGCTAAACTTGATTTGTTTTTTTTTCTGTGATCGGTTAAAATATGATAAATAGTAAAATGTGTTTGTCGTGTCTAAATGGGGAAAAAATAACATTTCAATTGTCTATAAATGCTGAAGATAATTGGTTACAAATTTTTCTAACAACTAGTCCTTATTTTTTCTGGTCCATAAGTCGGGAGTGGATGCTGCTGATCGCCTGCATTATGTCTCTTAGTGGATTGCCTCTGCCAGTGGTGTTGTGTGTGCTCTGAGCACATCTCCCTCTGTCTGGTTGGGGGTGGTCCTGTTCCCCTGTAGTACATGAGTGGTGCAGTTCCGACATTGTTGTTGTGCGTGGGGATCCTCTCTGTTCCCGGTTGGTGTGGTGATGGTCTTTGTGGTGGTCCTGATCTGTATCCCGTTGGTCTTTGGTGATCGGGAGGGGGTCTTTTTGGGATCCGGTTAAACGCGACGTCCTTCAGGTCCTTTGCAAAGACCGACATTTGGTTCCTGTGGATATGGACTCGGTCGTAAAGACAGTCCACATTGAGGGTGGGGTGTTGGGCCAGGTGCACGTTATGTTTTGATTCACAGTCTCTTTCTATTCTTGCATTTATCTCTTGGATTAATCCGTTGTTGAAGTCTCTTCTCGGCAATATTGTTGAAACCGTGATTCTAGTGTTTGGGAAGGTGTCGCTTGCCTTCTTGATCATTGATCCTAGCGATGTTGCTACCCTTTCCTGCTGAGCTCTTAGTTCATTTGTGCCGGTGTGTATTATTATGTGTTGGGGGGAGCCTAATTGTGTTTTGGTCAGCCATTTTAAGGCTCTGTCTGTTGTTGGGCACCAGAGCTTTTCTACTTTTCGTCTAGGGAAGAGCCTTTTCTCCCATAGATATTTCCCATTTGAGTCTATGAGTATTACTATGTCTGCCTTGTTGGTGTTTACTGGTTTGTGGCTTTCCTCTGGACTCCTCGGTTGTGTGTTGGACCGGTGTGGTCGTGTCTGGTGTGAGCAATCCTCTTGTGACTGGGTTTCAGTGTGCTGGTCGGTCTGTGTGGCTCCCCCTGTATTGTGGGTCTGCTGCTGTTGTTCATTGTGAGAGTGTAGCTGCCCAGTCTGGCTTTGTACTGTCTTATCTCTTGCCTCTGGCTGCTGTGCTACTGCTGCTCTCTCTCCCCTGTGTTTCTCTTTGTCTTTCTGCAGCTCTTTCACCTGACTCTGAAGTAAGTTCAGCTCTCTCCTGTGTCTCTCCCTCTCTTGGTCTTGTTCTTTTTTTATTGTTGCTTGGTCGGATTTCATTTGAAGGACCTCATTTGTAAGTTTAACCAGCTGTGTCTCCAGCTGGTTAAATTTCTCCTTTAGTTGAACCGGGCTGTTTGGTCTCTGGGTGTGTGTCTGGTCGGAGTTGGAGGGCTCACTCACTTCCTGGCTCAGCTGATTTTCTCTTGGTGAGCTGGAGGTGGTAGGGGGAGAATGTGTGCCTTTCTCTCTGATATTTCTGTTGGTCGATTCTACCATGAGGTTGTGGGGCCCCGGGGTGTGTGTCGGGTTGGAGCTGGAGGGCTCATTCACTTCTTGGCCTGGTTGAGTTACTCCAGGTGAGGGGGGAATGGCTTTTTCCCTGGTAGTTACCCTGGGGTTGGTCTTTCCTTTCTCAATTGTTTTTCTCAGTTTCTGAAAGGCTGTTTCAAAGTCTTTGAGGTTGCCTTGCACCATTATTGTACCGTTGCTGTACATGTTGACCGTCGTGGTTTTGCTACCAGGTTCCCCTGATTTCTTTATTTTCAGTATAGACCCATTCGAGGTTTTTTCCTGCCTGACACTGGGATAGTGTATGTTTATTGCTTTGGTCCAAGCCGCTGTCTGCTCTGAGTAGAAAATGAGATTACTAATGTTCCCAGTGGAGTACCAGTCAGAAAAGAGAGTTTCCGGTTCCGCTCTCAGCAGATTATGCTTGTGCGAATTTTTTTCATTTTTTTTGATGTTGGGGGAAGCTGGAAGGATCTGCTCTCAGAGCACCACGGGAGCTGCTGCGGCTCCTCTGACTCGCTCATTTTTAAAGATTCTTGCTGACCTTAACTTTTCTGTGGCCCCGGGTTTGGTGCTTCCCTCTCCCGGCTCGCGGACTTTCCCAGGCCCTGGACTCGCTCGCTCTCCCGGTTGTTTCGCGGTCTCTCCCACCATTATCTCTCTCCCCCATTCTCTCGCTCCCCCCCATTCTCTCGCTCCCCCCTATTCTCTCTACTCCCCCCCATTCTCTCTCTCTCCCCATTCTCTCTCTCCCCCATTCTCTCTCTCTCCCCATTCTCTCTCTCCCCCATTCTCTCTCTCCCCCATTCTCTCTCTCCCCCATTCTCTCTCTCCCCCATTCTCTCTCTCCCCCATTCTCTCGATCCCCCCATTCTCTCGATCCCCCCATTCTCTCGATTCCCCCCATTCTCTCGATCCCCCATTCTCTCCCCCCACATTCTCTCTCCCCCATTCTCTCTCTCTCTCCCCCACTCTCTCTCCCCATTCTCTCTCTCCCCGCCGCCATTCTCTCTCCTCCCCCCATTCTCTCTCCTCACCCCCATTCTCTCTCCTCCCCCCATTCTCTCTCCTCCCCCCCATTCTCTCTCCTCCCCCCCATTCTCTCTCCTCCCCCCCATTCTCTCTCCTCCCCCCCAATCTCTCTCCTCCACCCCATTCTCTCTCTCCCCCATTCTCTCTCTACACCTCATTCTCTCAATTCAATTCAATTCAATTCAATTCAAATCGCTTTATTGGCATGACAAGTTACATCTTATGTTGCCAAAGCATCGGAAAACATTCATGTTTGTTCACAAAAATACAGATCTATCCATACAGTGTATAAACAGATATATCCATGAGTGTATAAATATACTTTCATATAATTTAGATATACTCTTTTCTTATATTTAGTGGTTGTCCCTCTGTTTCTGGCAAGCTGTAACATAGTGTGCCGCTAGTGTTACGCAATTTCTCTCTTCCCCTAGTAGGTATGGGAGTTTTTGGTCGTCATTCAAATTTCTGAATTCCGGGCATATTTTTGTGAATTTGGGGTAGAAATTCTCCCTTATGCCCTGATATTTTCTACAAGCTGTGAGGAAGTGCATCTCTGTCTCCACCACTCCCTGACTGCAGTGAGAGCATATCCTGTCTTCTCTTGGTAGCCGGGTCTGTCTGTGTCTACCTTTTTTGATCGCCAGGTTATGTTCACTAAGTCTGTACATTGTCAAAGTTTTTCTCAGTTTGCTATCCTTTACCATGGTCAGGCAATCAGCCATGTTGTATTGTCTGTTTAGGGCCAAGTAGCAATTGAGTTTGCTTTGGGTTTTTGTTGTTTCTTCCCAATATGACAGATATTTTTCCTTTTGCTTAGCGACGATTGTGTTGGGTCGAATTCTTTGTGTTACGCTGTCACTGTCCTGGGGCTGGTTATTGTTAGTAGTGTTAGTAGTTACTTCACTGAGTCCCAGGACTAGTTGACTGAGGGTATTCTTCTTTATGGTCCTCTCTTGGCATTTCAGGGCTTCGTAATGATAGCATTGGGGGTTGCTCATTTCTAGGTGTTTCCAAAATTTGGTGGCTCTTTTTTGGATAGTGATTATTAATGGATATTGGCCTAGTTCTGCCCTGCATGCATTGTTTACGGTTTTCCTTTGAGTCCGGAGGATACTTTTACAGAATTCTGCATGTAGGATCTCAATTGGGTGTTTGTCCCATTTTGCAAATTTTTGTTGTGTTAGCGGTCCCCACACCTCACTGCCATAGAGTGCAATTGGTTCAATTACAGATTTGAAAATTTTGAGCCAAATGCTAATTGGGATTTCTATTTGGATTGATTTTTTTATGGCATAGAAAGCCCTTCTTGCTTTCTCTTTCAGTTCATTCACAGCCAGTTTGAAATTTCCCGTAGAACTGATTTTTAAGCCCAAGTATGTGTAGTTAGTGGTTTGTTCAATTTTGGTTGTTCCTAGTGTGAAATTTATTTTGGGTCCCTGATGTCTGGATCTTTGCTGGAACACAAGGACTTTGGTTTTTTGGGGATTTATTGTCAGGGCCCAAGTCTGGCAGTACGACTCCAGCAGATCCAGGTTCTGCTGTAGACCCTCCTTAGTTGGTGACAGCAGAACCAGGTCGTCTGCATAGAGGAGGAATTTAACCTTGGATTCATATAGGGTGAGGCCGGGTGCTGTAGATTGTTCAAGTAGTTTTGCCAATTCATTTATGTAAATATTAAAGAGTGTCGGTGAGATTGGCGAGCCCTGCGTCACCCCCCGCCCCTGTGGGAAGTATTTTGTTTGTTTGTCTCCAATTTTAACTGCACATTTGTTGTTTGTATACATTTCTCTCTCTTT
>NW_028226933.1:0-22038 GCF_052327205.1 Somniosus microcephalus
AAGGGTCGAGTTGGTCTGCTGCCACGCCCTGGACACGGCAGCCCTCCAGCTAGGCCTGAACACTGCTGCTGGACCCAAATAGCGCCTGAAAGGATGGAGAAGCCCCGTGAACGAGCACAGCGCTTCTCAGAGCATGATCTGAGGGTGCTGGTTGGCGCTGTGGAGAAGAGACGCCATATTTTGTTTCCGGACAATGGGAAGAAGCCGGCGGCCCGCGTCTACCGGAAAGCCTGGAGGCATGTCGCCACCAGGGTGACATCCAACAGTGAGGTCCCCAGGAGCTCTGTGCAATGCTGCAAAAAGCTAAATGACCGCACCAGGATTGTCAGAGTGAGTACCCTTTCCAGTGTCCTCCTCATCCTTGCATGTGCACCTCACATTATGGGCAAAGGGCCCTGAAAGCCCTAATGGCCAGCCCTCATGCAGCAGCTATGGGACAGTCATGAACATCAATTGCACATTGTGCACTTAACACACTGGCCAGATTATTCCACCATGGGAGGCAGTGCACACAAGATCAGGGCTACACACTGGCCAGGCTATTCCACCATGGGAGGCAGTGCACACAAGATCAGGGCTACACACTGGCCAGGATATTCCACCATGGTAGGCAGTGCACACAAGATCAGGGCTACACACAGGCCAGGCTATTCCACCATGAGAGGCAGTGCACACAAGATCAGGGCTACACACTGGCCAGGATATTCCACCATGGGAGGCAGTGCACAAAAGATCAGGGCTACACACTGGCCAGGCTATTCCACCATGGGAGGCAGTGCACACAAGGTCAGGGTTACACACTGTACTTAGAGGCCGTCCTTTCTCTTGCAGGCAAAGCTGGCCAATAATAAGAGGAGCCGGACTGAGACCGGGGGAGGCAGACCCCAGATCCAGCCGCTCACCGAGCTGCAACAGCGCGTGGAGCGCATCATGGGTGCCCGGGTGATTGGCCCCGTTGCATCTGGAGATGCCGACCCTGTTCTGGGCACCAATGGTAAGGACATCAACTTTTGGACCTCTCTCGTCCCACTTGTGCATCAGATCTACATCTTTTGCCACTGTCCGACCAATGCGCTAAATGCCACCACTCATGCATCCCTCGCTGACGCCCTCTCCTCACTCTAAAGCTACTCTTGTGCCTTCCTGCTTTCAGATGGTGAGGAGGAGGTCCCTGAAGTTGCCAGTGACAGCCCCTCAGAAGAGGAGGAGGAGGAGGAGCAAGAGGAAGGCGGCCCATCAGGGGAACCCTCAGCCGCGGCAAGCCATGCCAATGTAGGGGAGACGTCTTCCCTGGAGGGGAGCCTGGGGGAAGTGTCGGAGGGGAGTGTAGCTCCTGGGACCAGCGGCCTGCAGAAATGCGGGAGGGGGGTGGAAGCTCAGCGGCCTTCTCCCCAGAGGGGGGAAGGGTCAGAGGGGAGTCCAATTGCTGGGCCCAGCGGCGTCCAGCAATGCAGGAAGGGTCGGCCAGCTCGGCGGCCTTCTCCCCAGAGGGAGAGTCCGGCCTCCAGTCCAGAGATGGTCAACGCCGTGGAGATGCGCCGCCCCGAGGACATGTCCACGGACTCGGAGTGCTGGCACACGGAGCTCATGGGGGTAGTGGCACGGATGCCTGAGGCCATCGAATCCCTGTCTCGGAGTGTGACCGAATTCAGGGCCTCACAGGCCACCAGTTTGGTGGAATTCGCGGCAGCTCAGGCAGCGACTGGCCAGGTGTTCAGTGGTGCCGTGCAGTCACTGGCTGCTCTGATGCGGTCACAGAACAGGGCAACACGGGCACTCACTGCTGCCACACTCGCTGTGTCAGCCAGGCATCGCCAGGGCACCCGGTGCGCTGCAGCAGCACAGCGGTCTGTCCCTCGGCAGATTGCTGCACATGCTGCAGTGCTGGCCCGGGCAAGTGCCAGTGTCTCAGGTGACCAGCGAGCACCTGCCATCTATTAGCTTGCCCCCATTCCTCCAGCCGCCACTGCCACTCCCCCAGTGGAGCTGCCATGAGCTGCTGCAGCGACTGATGCTGCCCAGCCGCAGCTGCAGCATTCACCAGCCGGCCCCTCGAGTGCCAGACCTCGTCTAGGTCGACCCCAAAGGGCATCTGCCGTCACGACATGTGCCGCTCAGGAGCCTTCCCCCAGCCTTGCAGCAGCCACTGGCCTCACTTTGAGGAGGAGCAGCAGGGCATGCAGGGGCCGCCAACGTTTGCAGAAGGCATCGCCCTCGCGGGCCACAAAGTAGAGGGTGTGTCCAAATGTTTTGTTTTTTGGAATGGGTGTTTTGTGAAGGCCGAGGATGAAGGCCATTTTTGTTTACATATTTTGTTAATCCGCCCCAGGTTGTGGGAGTGAGTCATGTGTGTAAGTGTTTTTTGGGGGTTTCGTGTGTTTTTGGTTTTCATGTGGGAAGGGCCTTGAGTTTGTACAATAAACCATTTTATTTATTCACATTGTCCATGTTTGATCTTTGAAGTGTTTGTTGCCTTAACCGGCTGAGGGCTTGCGGAGCAGCTGCAATCATGTTCTTTCATTGGCACAAGCCATCCCCTGACAGGGGGCCGAGAAGTGATGTTCAATAAGCCGCCGACGGGCGGCCCTTGGACCTTCTGCCGCACTCCTGGTCTGGTACTCCTCCACCTCCTCCTCCTCATGCTCCTCCTGCTCCTCCTCCTGAGGTGGTGGTCTAACGTGAGGTGGCAGTGCCTGATTCCTGCGGATAGCCAGGTTGTGCAGCATACAGCAAACGACGACGAATTGGGAGACTCGCTCCTGCGAATACTGGAGGGCTCCCCCGGAGCGATCCAGACAGCGGAACCATTGCTTCAGGATGCCAATTTTTTGTTCGATGAGGTTCCTGGTCGCTTGATGGCTCTCGTTGTATGCCTCTTCAGCAGGGGTCGTGGGCGTGCGGAGCGGGGTCATCAGCCAGGTACGCAAAGGATAGCCTTTGTCCCCGATAAGCCATCCTCTTGGGTGAGGCTGTGCCTGGAACATGTCAGCCACAGTTGTCTGTCGCAGGATAAAGGCATCGTGGCTGCTGCCTGGAAAGCGGGCATTGACAGCTAGGATGCGCTGCCTGTGGTCGCACACCAGCTGTACGTTGAGGGAATGGTAGCCCTTCCGGTTGCAGTAATCCTCGGCATGCTCCAGAGGTGCCCGCAAAGCCACATGCGTGCAGTCAATGGCGCCCTGCACCATGGGGAAGCCCGCTATTCTTGCAAATCCCACTGCACGCTGCTGCTGCTTGTCCAGGGTCATGGGGAAGGAGATGAATTGACGTCTCCTTCTGAAAAGTGCATTGGTCACCTGGCAGATGCAGCAATGCACGGCGAACTGGGAGATGTTAGCGATGTCCCCAGTAGCGGATTGGAAGGAGCCGGTGGCATAGAAGTTGAGAGCCACCGTCACCTTCACTGCCACCGACAGAGACGTCCTGCCATCAGCTGTGGACGCAGATCTCTGTGAAGCAGCTGGCAGATGTCTGCAACCACCTCCCTTCTGAATCGCAGCCTCCTAACACACTGCGTGGCAAACATGTTGAGATAAGAGAACTGCTGGCGGTATACCCTGGGTGGGTAAGGCCTCACTTGGCGACGCCTGTTGCCCCCTCTGCATCTAGCCAGGGCTGCCACTCTCTCACGGCGTCTGTAAGCCCTTCCGACATAATGCTGAAACTCAGCGTTGGCACCCAATGCAGCCCCCATAATATGCTGGCAAACACTGAGATCTCAATGAAGGCAAAGATAATTGCAGAGCTCTGGCCTGAAGCCAAAAATACCTGTCCTAGTGTTGGGCCAAAGCAGTAAGCTCTCTTCCTTGGTCTCTCTCCAAAGATCCGTTGCACAAGAGTGAATGCTGCAAAATGGCTGCCCTTTATAGTGCAAGGTAAGTGCCCTTTAATTTGTGCACCCCGCGGCCCGCCTCGGCTGTGTACCATTCCACTCAACAGTCGTTAGGGCCGCCCGGCACACAATGGGGCGGCGCGAGTGAAGTTCCGGTTCCGGGCGCACAAAGGGCGTTGCACGACGAAATGACGTCATGATCTGCGCGCGCAGATGAGCGCGCGCAAAGACTTTGCGCCGGTGCTAAATGTCTACTGAAGTTGGGGCGAGGCGCAGATCTGCTCCTCCTAAGGCGCTAACGGCTGGCGCAGCCAACTGAATTTCTAGGCCCATGAGTCTTCGTCCATGATGAAGATTAATATCTCCAGTATCTCTGGGGCTGAGGGATTTTGCGAACCCCTACACTCTGCCCTTTGGATACTTCCAACTTGTTGTAGTACCCCCTTGAAGAAAGTGAGCAAAACTTTCTGACCCCCGACAAACAATCATCCCCTGTATTTGCCTATGGCTACCTACCACTGATGCCCCGACCCATCTATTCCCCTCAAATTCGAGAAAAACCATGGTACAGTAGACATCTACAGATACATCAATTACAAAATGTTACAACAAGGGGTCTCATACCCCTGCACCACTTGTTCACAGAATCACAGAAACCCCACAGTGCAGATAGAGGCCATTTCGGCCCATCGAGCCTGCACCGACACATATCCCACCCGATCCCCATAACCCCTGCACCAACACATATCCCACCCTATCCCTGTAACCCCACGTATTTAATCCCCCTAACACAAAGGGTCAATTTATCATAGCCAATCAACCTAACCCGCACATCTTTGGACTGTGGGAGGAAACCGGAGCACCCGGAGAAAACCCACGCAAACACGGGGAGAATGTGCAAACTCCACACAGACAGTTGCCCGAGGCCAGATTCGAAACCGGGTCTCTGGCGCTGTGAGGCAACAGTGCTAACCACTATGCCACCGTGCTTGTTACATTATAACATATTACAAAATGATGCAATCTTAGTTATACAATGTAATCAAAATTATCCCAAGCATGGAGAGGATTCCACGCCTCTGCACAGCTTTGAACTGTCAGGTATTGGATACATTATCTCGCTGGCCGACGTTTTATGCTTATTACTGATCTGCGATCTGTGGCCTTTATGTTCAATACTAAGCAGAGAGGCAAGATCAAAAATGATAAGATTTAAAGATGGCGAATAGAACTGTCAACATACGACTATGATATTCAGTACAGGTTTGGAGTATTTAATGAGCCATTGCATGCTTTGTCACGAGGAGTATGTGCTAGTCTAGGTATAGATAAGCTTCAATGTCTCCATGATGCACTCTGCCACCCTGGGGTTACCAGAATGAACCACTTCATTAAGTCCCATAATCTACCCTACTCTATTGAGGAGGTCCGGACAATGACCAGAACCTGTCGTGTTTGTGCTGAATGCAAACCCCGCTTCTATAAGCCGTCCGAGCCAACTCATCTTATTAAAGCAACTCGACCATTTGAGCGTTTGAGTCTCGATTTTAAAGGTCCCCTTCCATCGAGCGGCTGTAATGTCTATTTTCTTAATATTATAGACGAGTACTCTCGGTTCCCTTTTGTTATCCCCTGTCCGGATGTGACCAGTGCTGTTGTAATTAAATGCCTCTGCCAACTGTTTTCATTGTTTGGCATGCCTATCTATATACATAGTGATAGGGGTTCTTCCTTTATGAGCGAAGAATTGCGACAGTTTTTGCTATCGAAAGGAATTGCAACGAGCAGAACTACCAGCTATAACCCTCGTGGTAATGGGCAGGTCGAGAAAGAAAATGCGAGTGTGGAAGGCTATCGCATTGTCGCTGAAATCACGAGGCCTGCGGACTTCTCGCTGGCAGGATGTCCGGCCAGATGTGGTGCATTCCATAAGGTCTCTTTTGTGTACAGCGACGAAAGCCACACCTCATGAAAGGATGTTTGGCTTTCCAAGAAAAGCTACTAATGGAGTATCGTTACCCACATGGTTGACGGCCACGGGCCCTGTGCTGTTGCGCAGGCATGAGGAGGCCACAAGACTGATCCATTGGTGGAGGAAGTACAACTCCTTCATGCTAATGCTCAGTATGCGTACATTCAATATCCAGATGGGCGAGAGGATACGGTCCCTATTAAAGATCTTGCACCTGCTGGAGCTCGAAAAGAGTTCGACTCTGAGAGTAGAGTTTTCAGTCGTGGTATTGGACATTCAGAGACACAAACTCTCAGTGTGGAAAACACTGATGATTCTGGGAATTCGGATGAACCGGAGTTGGAACTCCGGGAGGAGCCTTGGCAAGAGTTACGTCATTCCCAGAGGACTATTAGACCTCCTGACAGACGGAATCTATAGCAGGGGGTGAATGTGATGAAATAACTCTGTGTTCTGGATTGTCTGTTGTTGTACTTGTTTTAAGTTTCAACCTCATGGATTCAGGCAGTTATTCGGCACATCAATTTTATTAAGTAACAACTTTGGAAGATGGATTGATTTTTGAAACCAGAGCGTCTGGATATCGATCCCCATTCCACAGATGCATCGAAGAAATTTACGCATTGGCTTCGATGTTTTGAATACTTCATCGCATCGATCGATCCGACGGTTAACAAGTTGGGTCTTTTAACCAACTTGGTAAGTCATCAGACTTACTCTATATTTGAAGACATTACTACATATGAAGAGGCCCTTGCAGCTCTTAAGGCCCAGTACCTTAAGTTGGTTAATGAAGTATACGCCAGGTATCTTTTGTCTACTCGCAGGCAATTACCCGAGGAATCCCTGGATGATTTTCTGCAGGATCTTAAGGCTTTGGATAAGGATTGCAACTACAAGGCTGTCTCTGCCATATTGTATCAGGAAGAAACCATCCACGATTCTTTCATATCTGGCCTTCGATCTAATTATGTTAGACAGAGACTCCTCGTGAATGACTCGTTAGTTTTAAAAACAGTCGTTGTTACGGCTCGATCATTAGATGTAGCCCAGAAGAATGTGGAAGTGTATGCATCAGCCCAAGCGTCTCTTTCAGACTCGTGTGTTCCGAGTATGGAGGCATCCATAATGCCAATGGTGCCTCCACTTAATCCTACTGCTGTGGCTGTATCCCATGGGTCTAAGTGTTATTTTTGTGGCCAATCTAAACACTCCAGGCAAAGATGCCCAGCCAGAGAGGTTACTTGTTTTAAATGTAAGAAACGGGGACATTTTAGTAAAGTGTGTAAGGGTAATCCTGTAGCTGATGTCTTCTCTGCTGCCACCTATCGTTTTGCTCTAGCCTCGGTTACGGTTGGCCAGACCATACCGTGTTCCTTGTCGAAATCTATGATGGACATTAAGATTAATGGTCGTCCTACTGGGTGTTTGATAGACTGTGGCAGTACTGAAAGTTTTAAACATCCCAACCTTGTTAACTCCTGTTCATTGAAGGTGTATCCTACTCGAAGTGAAATTGTGATGGCCTCCAAGTCCCTTACTTCGGAGGTAACTGGATATTGTAAAGTCACATTGACCATTAAGGATACGGAGTATAAAGACTTTAAACTTCTTATATTACCTCAGTTGTGTGTGAACTTAATTTTTGGCTTGGACTTCCAGTATCAGCATGAGAGCGTTACCCTTAATATGGTGGGTCTCAGCCTCCACTCACAGTCTGCGGCCTTTCTACTTTAAAAGTAAGTCCACCTTCTTTGTTCATGAATCTTGCTCCTAATTGTAGACCTATAGTGACTAACAGTCGACTGTATAGTTCAGAAGATAAAACATTTATAAAAGAGGAAGTGGAAAGGCATCAACGGGAGGGAATCATCGAACACAGTAATAGCCATGGCGTGCCCAGGTGGTGGTGGTTAAAACTAATGAAAAGAAAAGACTTGTGGTCGATTATAGCCAGACTATAAACTTGTATACCCAATTGGACGCCTATCCTTTGCCTCGTATTTCTGAGATGGTGAACCAGATAGCTTAGTATCGCGTGTTCTCCACCATTGATTTAAAGTCTGCCTACCATCAACTCCCTATCAAAATAGAAGACCGACCTTATACGGCCTTCGAAGCTAAAGGACGCCTGTATCAATTTCTTAGGGTGCCCTTTGGAGTGACGAATGGGGAATCCGTCTTCCAACGGGAGATGGATCGAGGAGTATGTGCTACTCTAGGTATAGATAAGCTTCAAAGTCTCCACGATGCACTCTGCCACCCTGGGGTTACCAGAATGAAACACTTCATTAAGTCCCACAATCTACCCTACTCTATTGAGGAGGTCCGGACAATGACCAGAACCTGTCGTGTTTGTGCTGAATGCAAACCCCGCTTCTATAAGCCGTCCGAGCCAGCTCATCTTATTAAAGCAACTCGACCATTTGAACATTTGAGCCTCGATTTTAAAGGTCCTCTTCCATCGAGCGACCGTAATGTCTATTTTCTTAATATTATAGACGAGTACTCTCGGTTCCCTTTTGTTATCCCCTGTTCGGATGTGACCAGTGCTGTTGTAATTAAATGCATCTCCCAACTGTTTTCTTTGTTTGGCATGCCTAACTATATACATAGTGATCGGGGTTCTTCCTTTATGAGTGAAGAATTGCGACAGTTTTTGCTATCGAAAGGAATTGCAACGAGTAGAACTACCAGCTATAATCATCGTGGTAATGGGCAGGTCGAGAAAGAAAATGCGACAGTGTGGAAGGCTATCGTATTGTCTCTGAAGTCACAAGGCCTGCCGACCTCTCGTTGGCAGGATGTCCTGCCAGACGTGGTGCATTCCATAAGGTCTCTTTTGTGTACAGCGACGAATGCCACCCCTCATGAAAGGATGCTTAGCTTTCCAAGAAAAGCTACTAATGGAGTATCGTTACCAACATGGTTGATGACCACGGGCCCTGTGTTGTTGTGCAGACATGTGACAGGCCACAAGACTGATCCACTGGTGGAGGAAGTACAACTCCTCCATGTTAATCCCCAGTATGCGTACATTCAACATCCGGATGGGCAAGAGGATACGGTCTCTATTAAAGATCTTGCACCTGCTGGAGTTCAAAAAGAGTTTGACTCTGAGAGTAGAGATTTTAATCATGGTATTGGACCTTTAGAGACACAAACCCTCAGTGTGGAAAACACTGATGATTCTGGGACTTCGGATGAACTGGAGTTGGTACTCCGGGATAAGCCTTGGCAAGAGTTACGTCATTCCCAGAGGACTATCAGACATCCTGACAGATTGAATCTATAGCAGGGGGTGAATGTGATGAAATAACTCTGTGTTCTGGATTGTCTGTTGTAGTACTTGTTAATGTCTGTAAATGTTTTACAGGTGTAGCCAATAATGTTGCTCCCTAGCTCTGTCTTTATGGATCCTCCTGATTGGTGTGAGTCTTATTAATAAGAGCTGGGTTTTACTCATAAGGGCTGGGTCGGTGATGAACGATGGTTGCCCTGTGTTAACTTGATGCCAAGATTCTTACGTTATAAATGCCTTTAGTTTTAAGTTGTAACCTGATGGATTCAGGCAGTTATTTGGCACTTCAGGGACGTACAGTCTCTGTCACAGGTGGGGCAGACGTTGGTGGAAGGGGTGGGTGGTAGGGGTGCTTGGGTTGACGTGCGCTCATTGTGCTGCTGCGCTTGGCTTCGCTTGCTCCCGGTGAACAGACTCGAGGTGTTCGCTGACTTCGTGGATGCTTGTCCTCCACTTTGTGTGGTCTTGGGCCAGGGATTCCCAGTTGTCGGTGTGGATGTTACATGTTTTCAAGGAAGCATTGAGGGTGTCCTTGAAGCGTTTCATCAACCACCTGGGCTCTCTTGCCGTGCCAGAGCTCTGAGCAGAATGCTTGATTTGGGTGTCTCGTTTTGGGCATGCGGATGATGTGACCCGTCCATCTGAGCTGATTGAGCGTGGTCTAAGCTGCGATGCTGGAGATGTTGGCCTGAGCAATAAGACTGCCGTTGGTGCACCTATCCTGCCAATGGATTTGCAGGATCTTGCAAAGGCAGCGTTGATGTTACCTCTGCAGTGTTTTGAGGTGCCTGCTGTACATGGTCCATGTCTCTGAGGCATACAGCAGCGTGGGTATCACTGCTGTTGTGTAGACCATGAGCTCAGTGCCAGCTTTGAGGTCCTGGTCTTCAAACACTCTCTTCCTCAGGTGAACAAATGCTGCACTGGCACACTGAAGGCAGTGTTGGTATTTGTCGTCGAAATCTGCCCTTGTTGACAGTAGGCTGCCGAGGTATGGAAAGTGGTCCAAGTTGTCCAAGGCCTTTTCGTGGATTTTAATAATCAGGGGCAGTAATGTGTGGCAGGGGCAGGTTGGTAGAGGACCTTTGTCTTTCAGATGTTTAGTGTAATGCCCATGCTCTCGTATGCTTCAATAAAGGTGCTGATGATGGTTTGGAGATCGACCTCCGAGTGAGCGCAGACGCAAGCGTCATCTGCATACTGTAATTCGATGACAGAGAATGGGACGACCTTTGATTTGGACTGGAGGTGATGGAGGTTGAACAGTTTCCCGTTTGTTCTGTAAAATTTTTCCGATCCAGTGGGGAGCTTACTGAGGGTGAGATGGAGGGTTGCAGAAAGGAAAATCGAGAAAAACGTCGGTGCGATGACATAGCCTTCCATGACCACAGTTCGGACGTGAATTGAGTCTGTGCTGGAACCGTTGGTCAGGATCACTTCTTGCATTTTGTCGTGAAGCAGGCGGGGGTTAGTGACAAACTTTTGCATAGTTCATTGTGAAATTGGGAGGAAGCAGTAAATAGTACAATTGGGGAGGGCAGCAGTACTTTGTGGAATTGGGAAGCAGCAGTAAATGGTACAATTGGGGAGGGCAGCAGTACTTTGTGGAAATGGGAGGCATCAGTAAATTTTACATTTGCGGAGTGCATCAGTAAATTGTGGAATTGGGAGGTGGCAGTAAATGGTACAAATGTGGAGGTCAGCAGGACATTATGAAATTTGGAGGCAGCAATAAATGGTATAATTGGGGAGGGCAGCAGAATATTGTGGAATTGGGAGGCGACAGTAAATGTTACAATTTGGGAATGTCAGCAGTACATTGTGGAATTGGGGGGCAGCAGTACATTGTCAAATTATAGAGGGCAGGAGTACATTGAGGAATTGGGAGGTGGCAGTAAATAGTACATTTGGAAAGGGCAGCAGTATATTGTGGAGTTCGTAGGTGGCAGTAAATGGTACAATTATTGAGGGCAGCAATACATTGTGGAATTTGGAAGCAGCTTTAAAAGTTACAATTGCGGAGGGCATCCGCACATTGTGGAATTGGGAGGAAGCAGTAAATGTACAATGGGGAGGGCAGCAGTACATTGTGGAATTGGGAGGCGGCAGTAAATGGTACAATTGGGGAGGACAGCAGTACATTGTGGAATTGGGAGGCAGCAGTAAATGGTTCAATGGGGAGGGCAGCAGGACATTGTGGAATTGGGAGGTGGCAGTAAATGGTACAATTGGGGAGGGCAGCAGTATATTGTGGAATTGGGAGGTGGCAGTTAATGGTACAATTGGGGAGGGCAGCAGTACATTGTGGAATTGGGAGGCAGCAGTAAATGGTACAATTGGGGAGGGCAGCAGTACATTGTGGAATTGGGAGGCAGCAGTAAATGGTTCAATGGGGAGGGCAGCAGTACATTGTGGAATTGGGAGGCGGCAGTAAATGGTACAATTGGGGAGGGCAGCAGTACTTTGTGGAATTGGGAGGCGGCAGTAAATGGTACAATTGGGGAGGGCAGCAGTACATTGTGGAATTGGGAGGTGGCAGTAAATGGTACAATTGGGGAGGGCAGCAGTACTTTGTGGAATTGGGAGGCGGCAGTAAATGGTACAATTGGGGAGGGCAGCAGTACTTTGTGGAATTGGGAGGCGGCAGTAAATGGTACAATTGGGGAGGGCAGCAGTACATTGTGGAATTGGGAGGCGGCAGTAAATGGTACAATTGGGGAGGGCAGCAGTACATTGTGGAATTGGGAGGTGGCAGTAAATGGTTCAATTGGGGAGGGCAGCAGTACTTTGTGGAATTGGGAGGCGGCAGTAAATGGTACAATGGGGTGGACAGCAGTACATTGTGGAATTGGGAGGCAGCAGTAAATGGTACAATTGGGGAGGGCAGCAGTACTTTGTGGAATTGGGAGGCGGCAGTAAATGGTACAATTGGGGAGGGCAGCAGTACATTGTGGAATTGGGAGGTGGCAGTAAATGGTACAATTGGGGAGGGCAGCAGTACATTGTGGAATTGGGAGGTGGCAGTAAATGGTACAATTGGGGAGGGCAGCAGTACATTGTGGAATTGGGAGGTGGCAGTAAATGGTACAATTGGGGAGGGCAGCAGTACATTGTGGAATTGGGAGGTGGCAGTTAATGGTACAATTGGGGAGGGCAGCAGTACATTGTGGAATTGGGAGGCAGCAGTAAATGGTTCAATGGGGAGGGCAGCAGTACTTTGTGGAATTGGGAGGCGGCAGTAAATGCTACAATGGGGAGGGCAGCAGTACATTGTGGAATTTTGATGCAGCAGTAAATGTTACAATTGCAGACATAGAGTGTGAGAGAAAGAGTGATGTGGGGCATGCCAGGCGAGAGAGTGGGTGAGATTTTTCCACAGGAAACCGATGACAGTGTAATACAATGAAAAATGTGTCTCTATGCTTGTGTTTATATTTATTGTGGTTGTGTTGGAGAATGTCATTGCACAAAGAATGTCTCTGCCGGTATTTTCATATTTGTGCGGTGTTCTGTGATTCAGTTAATATTTGAACATGGACTGGGTTAATATTTACCGGGGGTTTCATTGTAAATATGAGCAGCGGATCTGGGGGAGTATTTTGTTGATTACTATCAGCGTTTGGCAGTATAACAGTATGATCAGAGTGTTCCAGTGAGTGTGTTAATATAAACCAGTTACCACTTTCAGTGTGCTAATATTTCTGAGGTCAGTGGCAGTGTTTTACATTTCATAGGATGTCTCAGCCGCTGGGTTATGATGCAGACAGTGTATCAGTGAGTGTGCTAATACTAACATATATCACTGGCCCTGCGGTTAGACTGGGTTGGACAGAATATGAGATGGGGTTACGTTCTGATGCAGGAACTTCTTCAGTTCATCTCATTCTTTAATGAGTTTTACAATTAAAGTAAAGGGATATTCCAACACATTTTTCAACTGCTGTCTGAACCTAGTCTGTGTCACGGCATAAATGCAAGTGTTTGTGCAGCAACTCAGTAGCTGGAGCATTTGTCCCAAACCTGGAAAATATATAGGTAGAGATACAACATAATCAACCAATCGCCACACCCGGTTATATATAGAATAGACCATAATCACAGACCATAACAGGATGAAATTGCACGAAATAGCAAACAGTAAAATGATGGATTTCCTTCGGCTCTCCATCTCTGGGTCTCTGGGACGCTCCCCACTGCTGGGACCCCGGAGTCTCCTGCGGGCTCTGCTGGACACTAAAATGTGTCTGACGGTGACAGCATTGAGCAGCAGAATCAGAACAAATGGGACCCCCGGGGTGAGAATATGATGAAGGAACTCGATTGCCCCCCAGGCCGGTGAAAACTGAACCTCGAGTGTTACATCACAGAACCAGGGGGTGTTCTCTAGCGCATATTCATCTGTCAACATAAAATACCAGAAAACGTTCTTTAAACAGCTCAGCACAGTCACTGTTCCTAGAACCACAGCAGCCGTTTTCTTAGTGCAATATTTAGTTTTCAGCTTCTGGCAACAAATTGCCACAAAACGATCAAAGGTGAAAGTGACAGTGAACCAGACAGAACAGTCTGTGACTGCATAAAGCAGGACGGCGTGGATATTACACACGGGGATAGAATACACAGGAGCAAATCGTTTCTTAAAAGTAATTGGAATCTGCCTCAATATCAGGTCGATGATAATGACCAGTAGATCCACCGCTGCCATGGCCACCAGGTAGTGAGTGACACATGTGGAGAGACCGCACTTTCCCCGAGACAGGATCACAATGGTCACTAAGTTAACTGCGGAAGGTAATAAACAGTGAAGATTTACATCAGGCTGGCAGCAAAAGCAGCATTTTAATGGAATTCGGGGTGAAATCTGAATCTAATTACCGACAATCATTGATATAATCTAATTATATTACCTTTGAATCTGTAAATCTTTATTGTCTGAATAATTAATCAATAAATGAAATGAAATAAATACATACATAAAAGTAACAGCTGTTTGCTCACTATGAGATGAAATGATAGATCTACCTTTAGCTCAGCATATATAAAGCATCAGGTGAGGTACCAGGGATGCAAAGGACTAGAGTATGTCAGGAATAGATTGGGAAAAGCAGATTAGCACATTTCAGAAATGTAGTGAATTTATTGAGTGTGTCCAGGATAGTGTTCTGTAGCAATAGGTTCTTAACCAACAAGGGGCATTCCATGTTAGATTTATTAATGAGTAATGAGCCAGATTTACTTAATAGCCTAATGAAACATTTTTCTAATAGTGATCAGAACATGATCGAGTTCAATGAAGAGATACGCAAAACCGCTACTAGGTTTCTAGGTTTAGGTAAGGCTGACTTCAACGGGATGAGGCAGAGACTGTCCACAGTAAACTGGCAAAACTGTTAATGGGTAAAACAACAGACAATCAGTGGGGATGTCCAAAAAATAATTTCAGCTAATACAGAAACAGTCTATACCCCTGAGGGGCAAGAGCTCTATTTGTAATAAACAGCCCTGGACGACTAAAGAGGTAAGGGACAGCATGGAAATAAATGACAAAGCCTATATAAATGCAAAATGTAGCACAGATCCTGGCGAATTTGAAAGATACAAAGAACAGCAAACGGTCACAAAACAGTTACTAAGAGCTACAAAAGGGATTATGAAAAGAAACTTGTAAGGGGTATCAAAATCGACACACATAAATTTTACAATTATATTATGAAGATCGGGTGGTCAGGAGTAAATTTGAACCCTTCATAACTGAAAGTTGTGATATTGTCAATGATAAGGAAATGGCGGACATGTTGAAAACAGACTTTGTTTCAGTATTTACTGTAGAGGAAGAAGCATGCCGGAAATCCCAAGGAAACTAATATTGTATCAGAGACTGGGACTCAATAAAATTGTCAATAAATAAATAGTAACAAATAAAATAATGACTCTAAAGTGTGACACATTCCCAGGACCAGATAGGGCCTCAACTATTCACAGTTTTTATTAACGACGTAGATGATGGCATAGAACGTCATATATCCAAATTTGCGGATGACACAAAGTTAGGCAGCAATGTAGGCAGTATTGATGAAAGCATGAAATTACAAAGGGATATCGATAGATTCAGTGAATGGGCAAAAATGTGGCAAATGGGTTTTAACGAATTCAAATGTCAGGTTTTCCAATTTGTACATGATAAGGATCGAACAGGGTACTTTCTAAATGGTGAGAAGCTAAAACGAGTGGCGCTCAAATGAGGCAGGGGAGCATCTACATAGATCATTAAAATATCATCGACAGGTACAAAAAATAATCAAAAACATTAATTGAATGCTGGCCTTTATATCTAAAGCCCGAGAACACAAGTGGGCAGAGGTTATGCTGCATCTATACAAAGCCCTGGTTAGATCACACCTGGAGTAGTGTGAGCATTTCTGGGCACCACAGCTTAGGGAGGATATATTGGCCTTGGAGGAAGTGCAGCGTAGGTTTACCAGAATGACACCCGGACTCCAAGGGTTAAGTTATGGGGAGAAATTACACAAATTACGATTGAATTCCTTAGAATCTAGAAGGTTAAGGGGTGATCTGATCGAAGTTTTCAAGTTATTAAGATGAACAGATTGGTAGATAGGCAGAGACTCTTTTCCCTGGTTGGGGATTCTAGGACTAGGGAGCACCGTCTAGAAATTAGAGCCAGACCTTTCAGGAGTGAAATTAGGAAACACTTCTACACACAAAGGTTGGTAGAAGTTTGGAACTCTCTTCCACAAAACTGAAGTTGATGCTAGATCAATTGTCAATTTTAAGGCTGAGATTGATAGATTTGTGTTAACCAAGGATATTTGGGGATATGGGGCAAAGTCGTGTATAAGGAGTTAGGTCGCAGATCAGCCATGATCTCATTAAATGCCGAAACAGGCTTGAGGGGCTAAATGCGTTACACCTCTTCCTATGTTCCTATGTTATTTTACTCTTACAGAACTCCGTGTCCCAGGACCAGTCAGCAATTTGAGCAGTGCAGTTCGCTTCTGTGCCCTGTGTTCGGGTTTCGGAAATCCCGCTTGGATTCCTGATCTTGGTTTGAATATCCTTTATATATAGAACAGTAAATGAATGCCACAGAAACTGCAAACTTGGCATGCAATAATTACAGTCAATTCTATTTAAAATGTACGGATGTAATACGACCATGTTAAGATAAATACAAATGAACTGCAGTTATAAAGACAACTAGGCTGTCAGACTTGCTTTGAGGATTGAGTTTACCGCATTTTTCTTGAAATACGCAAATTGTAGCTCATTGAAAGGAAGATTTTCAAAATAACATTGCAAAAAATTGGATTCTGAATTGCAATACATAGTTATCATTGGCAATAAATGCCTCAGTAAATGTATTTAACAACATCGAATTCAGACGAATAATCCAACAGGCAAAGTGCTGCTGAACGATTTTGTAAAGTACCTGAACACAAATTGAAGAGAATTATCCTTGTACATTTCCAACCTTGTGCAGAGAATATTAGAGGACAAAATATCAAAGGATTGTCTTATCCTCAGCTGGGATTGTTAATCCTGAAGTACATCAGGAGGCAATAGAGAACCACACTGGGTCTCACTGAGAGATCCACTGAACTGTGCCAGACGGGTATGTGACTTAATTGTAAATTCAAAACAAAGATTGCACGTTACTGTATTGAAATCTGGCTAAAGAACATTTTATGAGAATGTAAATTATCCTTGTAATCCTGTTCCAACTACCTGAAGCAGTGCCACGAATGCTGAACTGGAGCTGGTGGAAAAAGAGACAGTGACTGGAACTGAATGATTAGCGGATATTTCACACATTTAAAGATATGAATATGACCTGCCAGGATTTTCTTCCTGTGACTCTGTTTAAATAGTCATTCCGATCATTAATCGAAAATAAAAGCAAAATACTGTGGATACTGGAAATCTGAAATGAAAGCAGAAACTGTTGCAAATACTCAGCAAGTGAGGCAGCACCTGTGGAGAGAGAGAAACAGAGTTAACGTTTCAGGTCGAAGACCTTTGCCATTACGTGAAAAGTTTCCTAATCCAAGAAAACATTTTTCTTATCTGTTAGGAATGTTCAGTGTGGATAGCAGATGGAAATTCGTTAAATAAAGAGTCTGGGTTCAATATCATTGCTTGAAATGAACATAGAATATTGCAAACTCGGTAACACCGTATCACGTTCAGAATCAATAGCGGACAGCAGCGCGGAAAGCATGGGGAATGACAAGGAACATGGAAAGAAGGAGAGAAATACAGTTAAGCATTATTTACAGAATTGAAAGCTGCATACAGAGATTTACCAGGGGCACCAACAGCAGCGAGGGCTGCCGGGGTGGGGGAGGAAATTATAAGAACATTAAATCTGTTAAACATAACTAAGAGAATTAATTATTAGATATAGGGTCTTAACAGGAGCACCAACTGTAGCGAGGCAATCCGAGTATTTTTATACAACAACTCATGCATTAACATTGATAAAAAGAAAGACTTGCATTTAAACGATTTAGATGATGCAAGAAATGCAAGCACAGAAAATCATTAATGAATAAAATCACACTGTAAATAGCAAGAATAATATTACAGTGTAACATGGTTTATGGAATTCATAACTGGTCATTGAACTTACTCGGAACCCCAACAGTAGCGAGGATTGGGTAGTAAATCTTTTGTATTTCATTAAATAAGTTAGCTATCCGCACATTTTCAAGCCAATTATCAGGAAGGGGCGGGGGAGGCGGAGGGGGCAGTGGAGGTGGCACAGCCATATCTTCCAGTCTGTGAGTCGCTGGTGGTCTTTATGCTGGAGGCAGCGCGCTGACTGTGTGAGGTGAGACAGTGAAGGGAGCTCCTTCTTTATAGCAGAGCAAAATCCCTGAGTGATATAATTAGGCCTCACTGTAAATAGCATTAATTACAGACATTGAACAAACACACTCAGTGACCCAATGTCAAATCAACACGTTATTGCAACACAACCTAGGTTAGCATGTTGTACACAGTTTTAAATTAAAAGTGACCGAATGTGGAATATTTCAGCCGAGCATAAAATACCGAGATTGATCAAAGAGAATGGAGTTTCTCTTCCTGAATTAAACACAACCAGTGAACAAAAGAGGAGAAAGTGACAGAAACAATATGAATAAAAGAAGAGAGGAGGCTGGATTCCCCTAATCTTGTTATCTGATGTATTCAAACCCAGACTAACAAGGCAAAAATAGTCACCATCAATAAATATTCCTAAACGGCAGGAACTTAGAGATGGACACAGTGATGGAAAGATTGTAATCACACATGACACACTGGCCTGAGTCCAGGAATGGTGTTCACTGGGCTGACGCGTTTCCACTGTTCCGGCTTCAGTCCAGGACATTTATTCCCTGGACCGCCGGGATTGCATTGTTGCTTCCTCAGTACAGGAATGTCATTCCCAGGCTGGCTAGATTACACAGCTCCCACCTCAGTTCAGTAATTCCATTCCGAGGGCTGGCTAGAATACATTGCGTCCTCCTCAGTCCAAGAATGTTATTCCCTGGGCCGCCTAGATTACTCTGCTTTTGCTTCAGTCCAGCATTTTAAATCCCTTGCACTGCCTAGATTACACTGTCCCCGCCTCAGTCCAATAATGTAGGAGGCCTACATATACTGCTCCTATCTGAGTTCAGGAATTTTGTTCTCTGGACTAGCTAGAATTCACTGCTCCCACTTCAATCCAGGAGCTTAATTCTCTGGGCCGCCAAGATTACACAGGAACCTCGTCAATCAAGGAATTCAATTCCCAGGGCAGCCTACTTTACACTGCTCCCGCCTCATTCCAGTTATTTCAGTCTCAAGGCCGCCCAGATTATACATTTCACATTTGAATCCAGAAATGTAATTCCATGAACAGTCTATTTTTCACTGCTCCTGCCTGAGTCAAGCAATTTCAACCATAGGGCTGACTATATTACACTACTCCTGCCTCTATCCAGAAATTTCATCCCCTGGACAGTGTAGATTTCGCTGCTCCCGCCGTAATCCTGGAATTTCAATTCCAGGGTCACTAAGATTTATTTTATTTGATCCTGGGATTTGGGTATCGCTGGCAATGCCAGCATATATTGCCCATACCTAATTGTCCATGAGACCGTGGTGGTGAGCCGCCTTATTGAACCGCTGCAGTCAGTGTGGTGAAAGTACTCCCACAGTGCTGTTAGAAAGGGAGTTCCAGGATTTTGACCTATCGACAATGAAGGAACGGCGATATATTTCCAATTCAGGATGGTGTTGAGGGGAATTTGGAGGTGAAGGTGTTACCATGAGCCTGCTGCCCTAGTCCTTCCAGGTGGTAGAGGTCGAGTGTTCCAGAGGTGTTGTTGAAGAAGCCTTGGCAAGTTGCTGCAGTACATCTTGTACATGGTACACACTGCAGCCACGGTACGCCGAAGGTGGAGGGAGTGAATGTTTATGGTGGGGTGCCAACCAAACGGTCTACTATGTCCAGGATGGTGTCGAGCCTATTGAGTGTTGTTGATGCTACACTCATCCAGGCAACTGCAGAGTATTCCAGCACACTCCTTACTTGTGCCTTGTCGATGGCGGAAGGCTCTGGTGAATCAAAAGGTGAGTCACTCGACGCAGAAAACTCAGCATCTGACCTGTTCTTGCAGCCATAGTATTTATGAAGCTGGTCCAGTTGTGTTTCTGGTCAATGGTGGTATCCAGGATTTTGCTGGTGGGGGATTCGGCGATGGTAATGCTGTTGACTATCTAGGGGCGGTTGTTAGGCTCTCTCTTTTGTGTGAAAATCATTGCCTGGCACTTGTGTGTTGCAAATTTAACTTGTCCCTTATCAGCCCATCCTGAATCTCGTCCAGATTGCACTGCTCCCGCCTCAGTCCAGAAATTGCATTCCCAGGTCTGTCTAGATTACACTAATCCGGCCTCAATCCGGTAATGTAAATCTAGTTGCATCCTATATTGCTTTGCTCCCGCAACAGACCATGAATTTATTTCCCAGGACAGCCTAGAATACACTGATCCCGCCTCAAACCATTAATTCCATGGCAAGGGCAACCTGCAGTAATCTGCTTCCATCTCAGTCCAGGAATTCTCGTTCCCAGTGCTGCTTAGATTACACTGCTCCAGCCTCAGTCCAGTAATGACATTCCCAGAGCCACCTGCATTACACTGCTCCTCCCTCAGTCCATGGATTATATTCCCAGGGGCGTACTGATTTCACTGCTCCCGCCTCACTTCAGGAAAATGAATCGTAGGGCTGCCTAGTGAATACTGCTCTCGCCTCAGTCCAGGAATTTTATTCCCAGATTACCAAGATTTGCTGCTCCTCCCTCAGTCCAGCAATTTCATTCCCAGAGCAGATTAGGTTACACTGTTCCTCCCTCAGTCCAGGAATTTAATTCCCAGGGCCACCAAGATTAAACTGCTGATGGCACTCTCCAGGTATTTCATTCGCAGTTCCACCTGGATTGCACTGTTCCTCCCTCAGTCTAGGCATTAAATTCACATGTCCACGCAGATTGCTCTACTCACACCTCATTCGAATTAGAGGGCCGGATTGATTACATTCACCATCCATTAGTCCAGGAATTAGGTTCCCTGGACCGCCTAGATTTCCACTCCCCCGCCTCAATCTGGAATTTTCATTGACAGGGATGCCATATTACACTGTTCCTATCTGAGTCCAGGAATTGTATTCTCTGGGCCACCTAGTTTACATTGCTCCTGTCTCTGTCCATGAACTTCAAACCATAGGCGGAGTGGGTCAAACTGCTTCCGCATCTATCCAAGAATTTCATCCGAGGCTCACTAAGATTTTGTTTAATTTGTTCATGGGATATGGTCTTCGCTGACAACGCCTGCATTTATTGCCCATTCCTAATTTCCCAGGAGAAGGTGGTGGTGAGCCACCTTCTTGAACTACTGCAGTCCATGTATTGAACGGACTACCACAATGCTGTTAGAGAGTGAGTTCCAGGAATTTTACCCAGTGGCGATGAATGAACGATGATATATTTCCAAGTAAGAATGGTGTGTGCCTTGGAGGGGAGCTTGGAGGTGATAAGAACATATGAAATAGGAGCAGGAGTAGGCCATATGGCCACTCGGGCCTGCTCCGCCATTCAATAGGATCATGGTTGATCTGAATCTAGACTCACGTCCACTTCCCTGCCCTCTCCCCGTAACCCCTAATTCCCTTATCTGCAAGGACAATGTCTATCTCCATTTTAAATTTATTTAATGTTGCAGCTTCCACAGCTCTCTGGGGTAGCAATTTCCATATATTTACTACCCTCTGAGTGAAGAAGTTTCTCCTCATCTCAGTTTTGAAAGGGCAGCCCCTTATTCTAAGATTATGCCCCCTAGTTCTAGTCTCACCCATCAGTGGAAACATCCTCACCGCATCCACCCGATAAAGCCCCCTCACAATCTTATATGTTTCGATAAGATCGCCTCTCATTCTTCTGAACTCCAATGAGTAGAGTCCCAACCTATTCAACCTTTCCTCATACGTCAACCCCCTCATCTCTGCAATCAACCGAGTGAACCTTCTCTGAACCGCCTCGAGAGCAAGTATATCATTTCTTAAATATGGAAACCAAAACTGCATGCAGTATTCCAGGTGTGGCCTCACCAATACCCTGTATAACTGCAGCAAGACTTCCCTGTTTTTATACTCCACCCCCTTGCAATAAAAGCCAAGATTCCATTGGCCTTCCCGATCACCTGCTGCACCTGCATACTAACTTTTTGTGTTTCATGTACCAGGACCCCCAGATCCCTTTGTACTGTAGCACTTTGCAGTTTCTCTCCATTCAGATAATAACTTGCTCTTTGATTTTTTCTGCCAAAGTGCATAAACTCACACTTTCCAACATTATATTGCATCTGCCAAATCTCAGCCCACTCACT
>NW_028226934.1:0-22014 GCF_052327205.1 Somniosus microcephalus
CGGCCAGTCTCTCCCCCGATCGCCGGCCAGTCTCTCCCCCCGATCCCCGGCCAGTCTCTCCCCCAATCCCCGGCCAGTCTCTCACACATCCCCGGCCAGTCTCTCACCGATCCCTGGCCAGTCTCTCCCCCCGATCCCTGGCCAGTCTTTCCCCCGATCCCTGGCCAGTTTCGGCCCCAATCTCCAGCGAGTCTCTCCAGTCTCCCCGATCCCCGGCCACTCTCTCCCCCGATCCCCGGCCAGTCTTTGCCCCTGATCCCCGGCCAGTCTCTCCCCCCCGATCC
This sequence comes from Somniosus microcephalus, assembly GCF_052327205.1. Taxonomy (NCBI): domain Eukaryota; kingdom Metazoa; phylum Chordata; class Chondrichthyes; order Squaliformes; family Somniosidae; genus Somniosus; species Somniosus microcephalus. The sequence goes on from NW_028226934.1 coordinate 285, forward strand.
CCGGCCAGTCTCCCCGCCGATCCCCGGCCAGTCTCTCCCCCCGATCCCCTGCCAGTCTCTCCCCCCGATCCCCGGCCAGTCTCTCTCCCCGATCCCCGGCCAGTCTCTCCCCCGATCCCCAGCCAGTCTCTTCCCCCGATCCCCGGCCAGTATCTCCCCCCGATCCCCGGCCAGTCTCTTCCCCCGATTCCCGGCCAGTCTCTCCCCCCGATCCCCGGCCAGTCTCTCCCCCCGATCCCCGGCCTGTCTCTCCCCCGATCCCCGGCCAGTCTCTCCCCCCGATCCCCGGCCAGTCTCTCTCCCCGATCCCCGGCCAGTCTCTCCCCCCGATCCCCGGCCAGTCTCTCCCCCGATCCCCGGCCAGCCTCTCCCCCCGATCCCCGGCCAGTCTCTCCCCCCGATCCCCGGCCAGTCTCCCCCCGATCCCCGGCCAGTCTCTCCCCCCGATCCCCGGGCAGTCTCTCCCCCCGATCCCCGGCCAGTCTCTCCCCGATCCCCGGCCAGTCTCTCCCCCATCCCCGGCCAGTCTCTCCCCGATCCCCAGCCAGTCTCTCCCCCCGATCCCCGGCCAGTCTCTCCCCGATCCCCGGCCAGTCTCTCCCCCCCGATCCCGGCCAGTCTCTCCCCCGATCCCCGGCCAGTCTCTGCCCCGATCCCCAGCCAGTCTCTCCCCCGATCCCCGGCCAGTCTCCCCCCGATCCCCGGCGACTCGTGCCCCCGATCCCCGGCCAGTCTCTACCCCGATCCCCCGCCCGTCTCTCTCCTCGATCCCCGGCCAGTCTCTTCCCCCGATTGCCGGCCAGTCTCTCACCCCGAACCCCGGCCAGTCTCTCCCCGGTCCCCGGCCAGTCTCTCTCCACGATCCCCGGCCAGTCTCCCCGCTGATCCCCGGCCAGTCTCTCCCCCCGATCCCCGGCCAGTCTCTCCCCCCGATCCCCGGCCAGTCTCTCCCCCCGATCCCCGGCCTGTCTCTCCCCCCGATCCCCGGCCAGTCTCTCCCCCCGATCCCCGGCCAGTCTCTCTCCCCGATCCCCGGCCAGTCTCTCCCCCCGATCCCCGGCCAGTCTCTCCCCCCGATCCCCGGCCAGCCTCTCCCCCCGATCCACGGCCAGTCTCTCCCCCCGATCCCCGGCCAGTCTCTCCCCCCGATCCCCGGCCAGTCTCTCCCCCCGATCCCCGGCCAGTCTCTCCCCCCGATCCCCGGCCAGTCTCTCCCCCCGATCCCCAGCCAGTCTCCGCACCCCCCCCGATCCCCGGCCAGTCTCTCCCCCCGATCCCCGGCCAGTCTCTTCCGCTGTTCCCCGGCGAGTCTCCCCCCGGTCCCCGGCCAGTTTCTCCCCCTGATCCCCGGCCAGTCTCTCCCCCGATCCCCGGCCAGTCCCTCCCCCCGATCCCCGGCCAGTCTCTCCGCCGGATCCCCGGCCAGTCTCTTCCGCCCGATCCCCGGCCAGTTTCTCTCGCTGATCCCCGGCGAGACTCTCCAGTCTCTCTCCCCAATCCCCGGCCACTCTCTCTCCCTGATTCCCGGCGAGTCTCTCCCCCCGAACCCCGGCCAGTCTCTCCCCGATACCGGGCCAGTCTCGCCCCCCGATCCCGGGCCAGTCTCGCCCCCGATCCCCGGCCAGCCTCTGCCCCCGATCCCCGGCCAGTCTCTGCCCCCGATCCCCGGCCAGTCTCTCCCCACCCGATCCCCGGCCAGTTTCTCCCCACCCGATCCCCGGCCAGTCTCTCCCCCCGATCCCCGGCCAGTCTCTCTCCCCGATCCCCGGCCTCTCTCCCCCCAATCCCCGGCCAGTCTCTCCCACCGATCCCCGGCCAGTCTCTCCCCCCGATCCCCGGCCAGTCTCTCCCGCCGATCCCCGGCCAGTCTCTCCCCCGATCCCCGGCCAGTCTCTCCCCCAGATCCCCGGCCAGTCTCTCCCCCCGATCCCCGGCCAGTCTCTCCCCCCAATCCCCGGCCAGTCTCTCCCCCCAATCCCCGGCCAGTCTCTCCCCCCGATCCCCGGCCAGTCTCTCCATTCACTCCCCCCGATCCCCGGCCAGTCTCTCTTCCCTGATCCCCGGCGAGTCTCTCCAGTCTCTCTCCCTGATCCCCGGCCACTCTCTCTCCCCGATCCCCGGTGAGTCTTTTCGCCCGATCCCCGGCCAGTCTCTCCCCCCGATCCCCGGCCAGTCTCTCCCCCCGATCCCCGGCCAGTCTCTCCCCCCGATCCCCGGCCTGTCTCTCCCCCCGATCCCCGGCCAGTCTCTCCCCCCGATCCCCGGCCAGTCTCTCCCCCGATCGCCGGCCAGTCTTTCCCCCCGATCCCTGGCCAGTTTCGGCCCCCAATCTCCAGCGAGTCTCTCCAGTCTCCCCGATCCCCGGCCACTCTCTCCCCCCGATCCCCGGCCAGTCTTTGCCCCTGATCCCCGGCCAGTCTCTCCCCCCCGATCCCCGGCCAGTCTCCCCGCCGATCCCCGGCCAGTCTCTCCCCCCGATCCCCTGCCAGTCTCTCCCCCCGATCCCCGGCCAGTCTCTCTCCCCGATCCCCGGCCAGTCTCTCCCCCCGATCCCCAGCCAGTCTCTTCCCCCCGATCCCCGGCCAGTATCTCCCCCCGATCCCCGGCCAGTCTCTTCCCCCCGATTCCCGGCCAGTCTCTCCCCCCGATCCCCGGCCAGTCTCTCCCCCCGATCCCCGGCCTGTCTCTCCCCCCGATCCCCGGCCAGTCTCTCCCCCCGATCCCCGGCCAGTCTCTCTCCCCGATCCCCGGCCAGTCTCTCCCCCCGATCCCCGGCCAGTCTCTCCCCCCGATCCCCGGCCAGCCTCTCCCCCCGATCCCCGGCCAGTCTCTCCCCCCGATCCCCGGCCAGTCTCCCCCCGATCCCCGGCCAGTCTCTCCCCCCGATCCCCGGGCAGTCTCTCCCCCCGATCCCCGGCCAGTCTCTCCCCGATCCCCGGCCAGTCTCTCCCCCATCCCCGGCCAGTCTCTCCCCGATCCCCAGCCAGTCTCTCCCCCCGATCCCCGGCCAGTCTCTCCCCGATCCCCGGCCAGTCTCTCCCCCCCGATCCCCGGCCAGTCTCTCCCCCGATCCCCGGCCAGTCTCTGCCCCGATCCCCGGCCAGTCTCTCCCCCGATCCCCGGCCAGTCTCCCCCCGATCCCCGGCGACTCGTGCCCCCGATCCCCGGCCAGTCTCTACCCCGATCCCCCGCCCGTCTCTCTCCTCGATCCCCGGCCAGTCTCTTCCCCCGATTGCCGGCCAGTCTCTCACCCCGAACCCCGGCCAGTCTCTCCCCGGTCCCCGGCCAGTCTCTCTCCACGATCCCCGGCCAGTCTCCCCGCTGATCCCCGGCCAGTCTCTCCCCCCGATCCCCAGCCAGTCTCTTCCCCCCGATCCCCGGCCAGTCTCTCCCCCCGATCCCCGGCCAGTCTCTCCCTGCCGATCCCCGGCCAGTCTCTCCCCCCGATCCCCGGCCAGTCTCTCCCCCCGATCCCCGGCCTGTCTCTCCCCCCGATCCCCGGCCAGTCTCTCCCCCCGATCCCCGGCCAGTCTCTCTCCCCGATCCCCGGCCAGTCTCTCCCCCCGATCCCCGGCCAGTCTCTCCCCCCGATCCCCGGCCAGCCTCTCCCCCCGATCCACGGCCAGTCTCTCCCCCCCGATTCCCGGCCAGTCTCTTCCCCCGATCCCCGGCCAGTCTCTCCCCCCGATCCCCGGCCAGTCTCTCCCCCCGATCCCCGGCCAGTCTCTCCCCCCGATCCCCGGCCAGTCTCTCCCCCCGATCCCCGGCCAGTCTCTCCCCCCGATCCCCAGCCAGTCTCCGCACCCCCCCCCGATCCCCGGCCAGTCTCTCCCCCCGATCCCCGGCCAGTCTCTTCCGCTGTTCCCCGGCGAGTCTCCCCCCGGTCCCCGGCCAGTTTCTCCCCCTGATCCCCGGCCAGTCTCTCCCCCGATCCCCGGCCAGTCCCTCCCCCCGATCCCCGGCCAGTCTCTCCGCCGGATCCCCGGCCAGTCTCTTCCGCCCGATCCCCGGCCAGTTTCTCTCGCTGATCCCCGGCGAGACTCTCCAGTCTCTCTCCCCAATCCCCGGCCACTCTCTCTCCCTGATTCCCGGCGAGTCTCTCCCCCCGAACCCCGGCCAGTCTCTCCCCGATACCGGGCCAGTCTCGCCCCCCGATCCCGGGCCAGTCTCGCCCCCGATCCCCGGCCAGCCTCTGCCCCCGATCCCCGGCCAGTCTCTGCCCCCGATCCCCGGCCAGTCTCTCCCCACCCGATCCCCGGCCAGTTTCTCCCCACCCGATCCCCGGCCAGTCTCTCCCCCCGATCCCCGGCCAGTCTCTCTCCCCGATCCCCGGCCTCTCTCCCCCCAATCCCCGGCCAGTCTCTCCCACCGATCCCCGGCCAGTCTCTCCCCCCGATCCCCGGCCAGTCTCTCCCGCCGATCCCCGGCCAGTCTCTCCCCCGATCCCCGGCCAGTCTCTCCCCCAGATCCCCGGCCAGTCTCTCCCCCCGATCCCCGGCCAGTCTCTCCCCCCAATCCCCGGCCAGTCTCTCCCCCCAATCCCCGGCCAGTCTCTCCCCCCGATCCCCGGCCAGTCTCTCCATTCACTCCCCCCGATCCCTGGCCAGTCTCTCTTCCCTGATCCCCGGCGAGTCTCTCCAGTCTCTCTCCCTGATCCCCGGCCACTCTCTCTCCCCGATCCCCGGTGAGTCTTTTCGCCCGATCCCCGGCCAGTCTCTCCCCCCGATCCCCGGCCAGTCTCTCCCCCCGATCCCCGGCCAGTCTCTCCCCCCGATCCCCGGCCTGTCTCTCCCCCCGATCCCCGGCCAGTCTCTCCCCCCGATCCCCGGCCAGTCTCTCCCCCGATCGCCGGCCAGTCTCTCCCCCCGATCCCCGGCCAGTCTCTCCCCCCAATCCCCGGCCAGTCTCTCACACATCCCCGGCCAGTCTCTCACCGATCCCTGGCCAGTCTCTCCCCCCGATCCCTGGCCAGTCTTTCCCCCCGATCCCTGGCCAGTTTCGGCCCCCAATCTCCAGCGAGTCTCTCCAGTCTCCCCGATCCCCGGCCACTCTCTCCCCCCGATCCCCGGCCAGTCTTTGCCCCTGATCCCCGGCCAGTCTCTCCCCCCCGATCCCCGGCCAGTCTCCCCACCGATCCCCGGCCAGTCTCTCCCTCCGATCCCCTGCCAGTCTCTCCCCCCGATCCCCGGCCAGTCTCTCTCCCCGATCCCCGGCCAGCCTCTCCCCCCGATCCCCGGCCAGTCTCTCCCCCCGATCCCCGGCCAGCCTCTCCCCCCGATCCCCGGCCAGTCTCTCCCCCCGATCCCCGGCCAGTCTCTCCCCGATCCCCGGCCAGTTTCTCCCCCCCGATCCCCGGCCAGTCTCTCCCCCCGATCCCCGGCCAGTCTCTGCCCCGATCCCCGGCCAGTCTCTCCTCCCGATCCCCGGCCAGTCTCTGCCCCGATCCCCGGCCAGTCTCTGCCCCGACCCCCGGCCAGTCTTCCCCCCCGATCCCCGACAGTCTCTCTCCGATCCCCGGCCAGTCCCTGCTCGATCCACGGTCAGTCTCTCCCCCCCAATCCCCGGCCAGTCTCTCCCCCCGATCCCCGGCCACTCTCTCACCCCGATCCCCGGCCAGTCTCTACCCCCGATCCCCGGCCAGTCTCTCCCCCCCAGATCCCCAGCCAGTCTCTCCCCCCGTTCCCCGGCCAGTCTCTCCCCCCGATTCCCGGCCAGTCTCTCCCCCCGATCCCCGGCCAGTCTCTCTCCCCGATCCCAGGCCAGTCTCGCCCCCCGATCCCCGGCCAGTTTCGCCCCCGATCCCCGGCCAGTCTCTCCCCCCGATCCCCGGCCAGTCTCCCCCCGATCCCCGGCCAGTCTCTCCCCCCGATCCCCGGGCAGTCTCTCCCCCCGATCCCCGGCCAGTCTCTCCCCGATCCCCGGCCAGTCTCTCCCCCATCCCCGGCCAGTCTCTCCCCGATCCCCAGCCAGTCTCTCCCCCCGATCCCCGGCCTCTCTCCCCCCAATCCCCGGCCAGTCTCTCCCACCGATCCCCGGCCAGTCTCTCCCCCCGATCCCCGGCCAGTCTCTCCCGCCGATCCCCGGCCAGTCTCTCCCCTGATCCCCGGCCAGTCTCTCCCCCAGATCCCCGGCCAGTCTCTCCCCCCGATCCCCGGCCAGTCTCTCCCCCCAATCCCCGGCCAGTCTCTCCCCCCAATCCCCGGCCAGTCTCTCCCCCCGATCCCCGGCCAGTCTCTCCATTCACTCCCCCCGATCCCCGGCCAGTCTCTCTTCCCTGATCCCCGGCGAGTCTCTCCAGTCTCTCTCCCTGATCCCCGGCCACTCTCTCTCCCCGATCCCCGGTGAGTCTTTTCGCCCGATCCCCGGCCAGTCTCTCCCCCCGATCCCCGGCCAGTCTCTCCCCCCGATCCCCGGCCAGTCTCTCCCCCCGATCCCCGGCCTGTCTCTCCCCCCGATCCCCGGCCAGTCTCTCCCCCCGATCCCCGGCCAGTCTCTCCCCCGATCGCCGGCCAGTCTCTCCCCCCGATCCCCGGCCAGTCTCTCCCCCCAATCCCCGGCCAGTCTCTCACACATCCCCGGCCAGTCTCTCACCGATCCCTGGCCAGTCTCTCCCCCCGATCCCTGGCCAGTCTTTCCCCCCGATCCCTGGCCAGTTTCGGCCCCCAATCTCCAGCGAGTCTCTCCAGTCTCCCCGATCCCCGGCCACTCTCTCCCCCCGATCCCCGGCCAGTCTTTGCCCCTGATCCCCGGCCAGTCTCTCCCCCCCGATCCCCGGCCAGTCTCCCCGCCGATCCCCGGCCAGTCTCTCCCCCCGATCCCCTGCCAGTCTCTCCCCCCGATCCCCGGCCAGTCTCTCTCCCCGATCCCCGGCCAGTCTCTCCCCCCGATCCCCAGCCAGTCTCTTCCCCCCGATCCCCGGCCAGTATCTCCCCCCGATCCCCGGCCAGTCTCTTCCCCCCGATTCCCGGCCAGTCTCTCCCCCCGATCCCCGGCCAGTCTCTCCCCCCGATCCCCGGCCTGTCTCTCCCCCCGATCCCCGGCCAGTCTCTCCCCCCGATCCCCGGCCAGTCTCTCTCCCCGATCCCCGGCCAGTCTCTCCCCCCGATCCCCGGCCAGTCTCTCCCCCCGATCCCCGGCCAGCCTCTCCCCCCGATCCCCGGCCAGTCTCTCCCCCCGATCCCCGGCCAGTCTCCCCCCGATCCCCGGCCAGTCTCTCCCCCCGATCCCCGGGCAGTCTCTCCCCCCGATCCCCGGCCAGTCTCTCCCCGATCCCCGGCCAGTCTCTCCCCCATCCCCGGCCAGTCTCTCCCCGATCCCCAGCCAGTCTCTCCCCCCGATCCCCGGCCAGTCTCTCCCCGATCCCCGGCCAGTCTCTCCCCCCCGATCCCCGGCCAGTCTCTCCCCCGATCCCCGGCCAGTCTCTGCCCCGATCCCCAGCCAGTCTCTCCCCCGATCCCCGGCCAGTCTCCCCCCGATCCCCGGCGAATCGTGCCCCCGATCCCCGGCCAGTCTCTACCCCGATCCCCCGCCCGTCTCTCTCCTCGATCCCCGGCCAGTCTCTTCCCCCGATTGCCGGCCAGTCTCTCACCCCGAACCCCGGCCAGTCTCTCCCCGGTCCCCGGCCAGTCTCTCTCCACGATCCCCGGCCAGTCTCCCCGCTGATCCCCGGCCAGTCTCTCCCCCCGATCCCCAGCCAGTCTCTTCCCCCCGATCCCCGGCCAGTCTCTCCCCCCGATCCCCGGCCAGTCTCTCCCTGCCGATCCCCGGCCAGTCTCTCCCCCCGATCCCCGGCCAGTCTCTCCCCCCGATCCCCGGCCTGTCTCTCCCCCCGATCCCCGGCCAGTCTCTCCCCCCGATCCCCGGCCAGTCTCTCTCCCCGATCCCCGGCCAGTCTCTCCCCCCGATCCCCGGCCAGTCTCTCCCCCCGATCCCCGGCCAGCCTCTCCCCCCGATCCACGGCCAGTCTCTCCCCCCCGATTCCCGGCCAGTCTCTTCCCCCGATCCCCGGCCAGTCTCTCCCCCCGATCCCCGGCCAGTCTCTCCCCCCGATCCCCGGCCAGTCTCTCCCCCCGATCCCCGGCCAGTCTCTCCCCCCGATCCCCGGCCAGTCTCTCCCCCCGATCCCCAGCCAGTCTCCGCACCCCCCCCGATCCCCGGCCAGTCTCTCCCCCCGATCCCCGGCCAGTCTCTTCCGCTGTTCCCCGGCGAGTCTCCCCCCGGTCCCCGGCCAGTTTCTCCCCCTGATCCCCGGCCAGTCTCTCCCCCGATCCCCGGCCAGTCCCTCCCCCCGATCCCCGGCCAGTCTCTCCGCCGGATCCCCGGCCAGTCTCTTCCGCCCGATCCCCGGCCAGTTTCTCTCGCTGATCCCCGGCGAGACTCTCCAGTCTCTCTCCCCAATCCCCGGCCACTCTCTCTCCCTGATTCCCGGCGAGTCTCTCCCCCCGAACCCCGGCCAGTCTCTCCCCGATACCGGGCCAGTCTCGCCCCCCGATCCCGGGCCAGTCTCGCCCCCGATCCCCGGCCAGCCTCTGCCCCCGATCCCCGGCCAGTCTCTGCCCCCGATCCCCGGCCAGTCTCTCCCCACCCGATCCCCGGCCAGTTTCTCCCCACCCGATCCCCGGCCAGTCTCTCCCCCCGATCCCCGGCCAGTCTCTCTCCCCAATCCCCGGCCTCTCTCCCCCCAATCCCCGGCCAGTCTCTCCCACCGATCCCCGGCCAGTCTCTCCCCCCGATCCCCGGCCAGTCTCTCCCGCCGATCCCCGGCCAGTCTCTCCCCCGATCCCCGGCCAGTCTCTCCCCCAGATCCCCGGCCAGTCTCTCCCCCCGATCCCCGGCCAGTCTCTCCCCCCAATCCCCGGCCAGTCTCTCCCCCCAATCCCCGGCCAGTCTCTCCCCCCGATCCCCGGCCAGTCTCTCCATTCACTCCCCCCGATCCCTGGCCAGTCTCTCTTCCCTGATCCCCGGCGAGTCTCTCCAGTCTCTCTCCCTGATCCCCGGCCACTCTCTCTCCCCGATCCCCGGTGAGTCTTTTCGCCCGATCCCCGGCCAGTCTCTCCCCCCGATCCCCGGCCAGTCTCTCCCCCCGATCCCCGGCCAGTCTCTCCCCCCGATCCCCGGCCTGTCTCTCCCCCCGATCCCCGGCCAGTCTCTCCCCCCGATCCCCGGCCAGTCTCTCCCCCGATCGCCGGCCAGTCTCTCCCCCCGATCCCCGGCCAGTCTCTCCCCCCAATCCCCGGCCAGTCTCTCACACATCCCCGGCCAGTCTCTCACCGATCCCTGGCCAGTCTCTCCCCCCGATCCCTGGCCAGTCTTTCCCCCCGATCCCTGGCCAGTTTCGGCCCCCAATCTCCAGCGAGTCTCTCCAGTCTCCCCGATCCCCGGCCACTCTCTCCCCCCGATCCCCGGCCAGTCTTTGCCCCTGATCCCCGGCCAGTCTCTCCCCCCCGATCCCCGGCCAGTCTCCCCACCGATCCCCGGCCAGTCTCTCCCTCCGATCCCCTGCCAGTCTCTCCCCCCGATCCCCGGCCAGTCTCTCTCCCCGATCCCCGGCCAGCCTCTCCCCCCGATCCCCGGCCAGTCTCTCCCCCCGATCCCCGGCCAGCCTCTCCCCCCGATCCCCGGCCAGTCTCTCCCCCCGATCCCCGGCCAGTCTCTCCCCGATCCCCGGCCAGTTTCTCCCCCCCGATCCCCGGCCAGTCTCTCCCCCCGATCCCCGGCCAGTCTCTCCCCCCGATCCCCAGCCAGTCTCCGCACCCCCCCCGATCCCCGGCCAGTCTCTCCCCCCGATCCCCGGCCAGTCTCTTCCGCTGTTCCCCGGCGAGTCTCCCCCCGGTCCCCGGCCAGTTTCTCCCCCTGATCCCCGGCCAGTCTCTCCCCCGATCCCCGGCCAGTCCCTCCCCCCGATCCCCGGCCAGTCTCTCCGCCGGATCCCCGGCCAGTCTCTTCCGCCCGATCCCCGGCCAGTTTCTCTCGCTGATCCCCGGCGAGACTCTCCAGTCTCTCTCCCCAATCCCCGGCCACTCTCTCTCCCTGATTCCCGGCGAGTCTCTCCCCCCGAACCCCGGCCAGTCTCTCCCCGATACCGGGCCAGTCTCGCCCCCCGATCCCGGGCCAGTCTCGCCCCCGATCCCCGGCCAGCCTCTGCCCCCGATCCCCGGCCAGTCTCTGCCCCCGATCCCCGGCCAGTCTCTCCCCACCCGATCCCCGGCCAGTTTCTCCCCACCCGATCCCCGGCCAGTCTCTCCCCCCGATCCCCGGCCAGTCTCTCTCCCCAATCCCCGGCCTCTCTCCCCCCAATCCCCGGCCAGTCTCTCCCACCGATCCCCGGCCAGTCTCTCCCCCCGATCCCCGGCCAGTCTCTCCCGCCGATCCCCGGCCAGTCTCTCCCCCGATCCCCGGCCAGTCTCTCCCCCAGATCCCCGGCCAGTCTCTCCCCCCGATCCCCGGCCAGTCTCTCCCCCCAATCCCCGGCCAGTCTCTCCCCCCAATCCCCGGCCAGTCTCTCCCCCCGATCCCCGGCCAGTCTCTCCATTCACTCCCCCCGATCCCTGGCCAGTCTCTCTTCCCTGATCCCCGGCGAGTCTCTCCAGTCTCTCTCCCTGATCCCCGGCCACTCTCTCTCCCCGATCCCCGGTGAGTCTTTTCGCCCGATCCCCGGCCAGTCTCTCCCCCCGATCCCCGGCCAGTCTCTCCCCCCGATCCCCGGCCAGTCTCTCCCCCCGATCCCCGGCCTGTCTCTCCCCCCGATCCCCGGCCAGTCTCTCCCCCCGATCCCCGGCCAGTCTCTCCCCCGATCGCCGGCCAGTCTCTCCCCCCGATCCCCGGCCAGTCTCTCCCCCCAATCCCCGGCCAGTCTCTCACACATCCCCGGCCAGTCTCTCACCGATCCCTGGCCAGTCTCTCCCCCCGATCCCTGGCCAGTCTTTCCCCCCGATCCCTGGCCAGTTTCGGCCCCCAATCTCCAGCGAGTCTCTCCAGTCTCCCCGATCCCCGGCCACTCTCTCCCCCCGATCCCCGGCCAGTCTTTGCCCCTGATCCCCAGCCAGTCTCTCCCCCCCGATCCCCGGCCAGTCTCCCCACCGATCCCCGGCCAGTCTCTCCCTCCGATCCCCTGCCAGTCTCTCCCCCCGATCCCCGGCCAGTCTCTCTCCCCGATCCCCGGCCAGCCTCTCCCCCCGATCCCCGGCCAGTCTCTCCCCCCGATCCCCGGCCAGCCTCTCCCCCCGATCCCCGGCCAGTCTCTCCCCCCGATCCCCGGCCAGTCTCTCCCCGATCCCCGGCCAGTTTCTCCCCCCCGATCCCCGGCCAGTCTCTCCCCCCGATCCCCGGCCAGTCTCTGCCCCGATCCCCGGCCAGTCTCTCCTCCCGATCCCCGGCCAGTCTCTGCCCCGATCCCCGGCCAGTCTCTGCCCCGACCCCCGGCCAGTCTTCCCCCCCGATCCCCGACAGTCTCTCTCCGATCCCTGGCCAGTCCCTGCTCGATCCACGGTCAGTCTCTCCCCCCCAATCCCCGGCCAGTCTCTCCCCCCGATCCCCGGCCACTCTCTCACCCCGATCCCCGGCCAGTCTCTACCCCCGATCCCCGGCCAGTCTCTCCCCCCCAGATCCCCAGCCAGTCTCTCCCCCCGTTCCCCGGCCAGTCTCTCCCCCCGATTCCCATGCCAGTCTCTCCCCCCGATCCCCGGCCAGTCTCTCTCCCCGATCCCAGGCCAGTCTCGCCCCCCGATCCCCGGCCAGTTTCGCCCCCGATCCCCGGCCAGTCTCTCCCCCCGATCCCCGGCCAGTCTCCCCCCGATCCCCGGCCAGTCTCTCCCCCCGATCCCCGGGCAGTCTCTCCCCCCGATCCCCGGCCAGTCTCTCCCCGATCCCCGGCCAGTCTCTCCCCGATCCCCAGCCAGTCTCTCCCCCCGATCCCCGGCCAGTCTCTCCCCGATCCCCGGCCAGTCTCTCCCCCCCGATCCCCGGCCAGTCTCTCCCCCGATCCCCGGCCAGTCTCTGCCCCGATCCCCAGCCAGTCTCTCCCCCGATCCCCGGCCAGTCTCCCCCCGATCCCCGGCGACTCGTGCCCCCGATCCCCGGCCAGTCTCTACCCCGATCCCCCGCCCGTCTCTCTCCTCGATCCCCGGCCAGTCTCTTCCCCCGATTGCCGGCCAGTCTCTCACCCCGAACCCCGGCCAGTCTCTCCCCGGTCCCCGGCCAGTCTCTCTCCACGATCCCCGGCCAGTCTCCCCGCTGATCCCCGGCCAGTCTCTCCCCCCGATCCCCAGCCAGTCTCTTCCCCCCGATCCCCGGCCAGTCTCTCCCCCCGATCCCCGGCCAGTCTCTCCCTGCCGATCCCCGGCCAGTCTCTCCCCCCGATCCCCGGCCAGTCTCTCCCCCCGATCCCCGGCCTGTCTCTCCCCCCGATCCCCGGCCAGTCTCTCCCCCCGATCCCCGGCCAGTCTCTCTCCCCGATCCCCGGCCAGTCTCTCCCCCCGATCCCCGGCCAGTCTCTCCCCCCGATCCCCGGCCAGCCTCTCCCCCCGATCCACGGCCAGTCTCTCCCCCCCGATTCCCGGCCAGTCTCTTCCCCCGATCCCCGGCCAGTCTCTCCCCCCGATCCCCGGCCAGTCTCTCCCCCCGATCCCCGGCCAGTCTCTCCCCCCGATCCCCGGCCAGTCTCTCCCCCCGATCCCCGGCCAGTCTCTCCCCCCGATCCCCAGCCAGTCTCCGCACCCCCCCCGATCCCCGGCCAGTCTCTCCCCCCGATCCCCGGCCAGTCTCTTCCGCTGTTCCCCGGCGAGTCTCCCCTCGGTCCCCGGCCAGTTTCTCCCCCTGATCCCCGGCCAGTCTCTCCCCCGATCCCCGGCCAGTCCCTCCCCCCGATCCCCGGCCAGTCTCTCCGCCGGATCCCCGGCCAGTCTCTTCCGCCCGATCCCCGGCCAGTTTCTCTCGCTGATCCCCGGCGAGACTCTCCAGTCTCTCTCCCCAATCCCCGGCCACTCTCTCTCCCTGATTCCCGGCGAGTCTCTCCCCCCGAACCCCGGCCAGTCTCTCCCCGATACCGGGCCAGTCTCGCCCCCCGATCCCGGGCCAGTCTCGCCCCCGATCCCCGGCCAGCCTCTGCCCCCGATCCCCGGCCAGTCTCTGCCCCCGATCCCCGGCCAGTCTCTCCCCACCCGATCCCCGGCCAGTTTCTCCCCACCCGATCCCCGGCCAGTCTCTCCCCCCGATCCCCGGCCAGTCTCTCTCCCCGATCCCCGGCCTCTCTCCCCCCAATCCCCGGCCAGTCTCTCCCACCGATCCCCGGCCAGTCTCTCCCCCCGATCCCCGGCCAGTCTCTCCCGCCGATCCCCGGCCAGTCTCTCCCCCGATCCCCGGCCAGTCTCTCCCCCAGATCCCCGGCCAGTCTCTCCCCCCGATCCCCGGCCAGTCTCTCCCCCCAATCCCCGGCCAGTCTCTCCCCCCAATCCCCGGCCAGTCTCTCCCCCCGATCCCCGGCCAGTCTCTCCATTCACTCCCCCCGATCCCTGGCCAGTCTCTCTTCCCTGATCCCCGGCGAGTCTCTCCAGTCTCTCTCCCTGATCCCCGGCCACTCTCTCTCCCCGATCCCCGGTGAGTCTTTTCGCCCGATCCCCGGCCAGTCTCTCCCCCCGATCCCCGGCCAGTCTCTCCCCCCGATCCCCGGCCAGTCTCTCCCCCCGATCCCCGGCCTGTCTCTCCCCCCGATCCCCGGCCAGTCTCTCCCCCCGATCCCCGGCCAGTCTCTCCCCCGATCGCCGGCCAGTCTCTCCCCCCGATCCCCGGCCAGTCTCTCCCCCCAATCCCCGGCCAGTCTCTCACACATCCCCGGCCAGTCTCTCACCGATCCCTGGCCAGTCTCTCCCCCCGATCCCTGGCCAGTCTTTCCCCCCGATCCCTGGCCAGTTTCGGCCCCCAATCTCCAGCGAGTCTCTCCAGTCTCCCCGATCCCCGGCCACTCTCTCCCCCCGATCCCCGGCCAGTCTTTGCCCCTGATCCCCGGCCAGTCTCTCCCCCCCGATCCCCGGCCAGTCTCCCCACCGATCCCCGGCCAGTCTCTCCCTCCGATCCCCTGCCAGTCTCTCCCCCCGATCCCCGGCCAGTCTCTCTCCCCGATCCCCGGCCAGCCTCTCCCCCCGATCCCCGGCCAGTCTCTCCCCCCGATCCCCGGCCAGCCTCTCCCCCCGATCCCCGGCCAGTCTCTCCCCCCGATCCCCGGCCAGTCTCTCCCCGATCCCCGGCCAGTTTCTCCCCCCCGATCCCCGGCCAGTCTCTCCCCCCGATCCCCGGCCAGTCTCTGCCCCGATCCCCGGCCAGTCTCTCCTCCCGATCCCCGGCCAGTCTCTGCCCCGATCCCCGGCCAGTCTCTGCCCCGACCCCCGGCCAGTCTTCCCCCCCGATCCCCGAAAGTCTCTCTCCGATCCCCGGCCAGTCCCTGCTCGATCCACGGTCAGTCTCTCCCCCCCAATCCCCGGCCAGTCTCTCCCCCCGATCCCCGGCCACTCTCTCACCCCGATCCCCGGCCAGTCTCTACCCCCGATCCCCGGCCAGTCTCTCCCCCCCAGATCCCCAGCCAGTCTCTCCCCCCGTTCCCCGGCCAGTCTCTCCCCCCGATTCCCATGCCAGTCTCTCCCCCCGATCCCCGGCCAGTCTCTCTCCCCGATCCCAGGCCAGTCTCGCCCCCCGATCCCCGGCCAGTTTCGCCCCCGATCCCCGGCCAGTCTCTCCCCCCGATCCCCGGCCAGTCTCCCCCCGATCCCCGGCCAGTCTCTCCCCCCGATCCCCGGGCAGTCTCTCCCCCCGATCCCCGGCCAGTCTCTCCCCGATCCCCGGCCAGTCTCTCCCCCATCCCCGGCCAGTCTCTCCCCGATCCCCAGCCAGTCTCTCCCCCCGATCCCCGGCCAGTCTCTCCCCGATCCCCGGCCAGTCTCTCCCCCCCGATCCCCGGCCAGTCTCTCCCCCGATCCCCGGCCAGTCTCTGCCCCGATCCCCGGCCAGTCTCTCCCCCGATCCCCGGGCAGTCTCCCCCCGATCCCCGGCGACTCGTGCCCCCGATCCCCGGCCAGTCTCTTCCCCGATCCCCCGCCCGTCTCTCTCCTCGATCCCCGGCCAGTCTCTTCCCCGATTGCCGGCCAGTCTCTCACCCCGAACCCCGGCCAGTCTCTCCCCGGTCCCCGGCCAGTCTCTCTCCACGATCCCCGGCCAGTCTCCCCGCTGATCCCCGGCCAGTCTCTCCCCCCGATCCCCAGCCAGTCTCTTCCCCCCGATCCCCGGCCAGTCTCTCCCCCCGATCCCCGGCCAGTCTCTCCCTGCCGATCCCCGGCCAGTCTCTCCCCCCGATCCCCGGCCAGTCTCTCCCCCCGATCCCCGGCCTGTCTCTCCCCCTGATCCCCGGCCAGTCTCTCCCCCCGATCCCCGGCCAGTCTCTCTCCCCGATCCCCGGCCAGTCTCTCCCCCCGATCCCCGGCCAGTCTCTCCCCCCGATCCCCGGCCAGCCTCTCCCCCCGATCCACGGCCAGTCTCTCCCCCCCGATCCCCGGCCAGTCTCTCCCCCCGATCCCCGGCCAGTCTCTCCCCCCGATCCCCGGCCAGTCTCTTCCCCCGATCCCCGGCCAGTCTCTCCCCCCGATCCCCGGCCAGTCTCTCCCCCCGATCCCCGGCCAGTCTCTCCCCCCGATCCCCGGCCAGTCTCTCCCCCCGATCCCCGGCCAGTCTCTCCCCCCGATCCCCGGCCAGTCTCCGCACCCCCCCCGATCCCCGGCCAGTCTCTCCCCCCGATCCCCGGCCAGTCTCTTCCGCTGTTCCCCGGCGAGTCTCCCCCCGGTCCCCGGCCAGTTTCTCCCCCCGATCCCCGGCCAGTCTCTCCCCCGATCCCCGGCCAGTCCCTCCCCCCGATCCCCGGCCAGTCTCTCCGCCGGATCCCCGGCCAGTCTCTTCCGCCCGATCCCCGGCCAGTTTCTGTCGCTGATCCCCGGCGAGACTCTCCAGTCTCTCTCCCCAATCCCCGGCCACTCTCTCTCCCTGATTCCCGGCGAGTCTCTCCCCCTGAACCCCGGCCAGTCTCTCCCCGATACCGGGCCAGTCTCGCCCCCCGATCCCGGGCCAGTCTCGCCCCCGATCCCCGGCCAGCCTCTGCCCCCGATCCCCGGCCAGTCTCTGCCCCCGATCCCCGGCCAGTCTCTCCCCACCCGATCCCCGGCCAGTTTCTCCCCACCCGATCCCCGGCCAGTCTCTCCCCCCGATCCCCGGCCAGTCTCTCTCCCCGATCCCCGGCCTCTCTCCCCCCAATCCCCGGCCAGTCTCTCCCACTGATCCCCGGCCAGTCTCTCCCCCCGATCCCCGGCCAGTCTCTCCCGCCGATCCCCGGCCAGTCTCTCCCCCGATCCCCGGCCTGTCTCTCCCCCAGATCCCCGGCCAGTCTCTCCCCCCGATCCCCAGCCAGTCTCTCCCCCCAATCCCCGGCCAGTCTCCCCCCCCAATCCCCGGCCAGTCTCTCCCCCCGATCCCCGGCCAGTCTCTCCATTCTCTCCCCCCGATCCCCGGCCAGTCTCTCTTCCCTGATCCCCGGCGAGTCTCTCCAGTCTCTCTCCCTGATCCCCGGCCACTCTCTCTCCCCGATCCCCGGTGAGTCTTTTCGCCCGATCCCCGGCCAGTCTCTCCCCCCGATCCCCGGCCAGTCTCTCCCCCCGATCCCCGGCCAGTCTCTCCCCCCGATCCCCGGCCTGTCTCTCCCCCCGATCCCCGGCCAGTCTCTCCCCCCGATCCACGGCCAGTCTCTCCCCCGATCGCCGGCCAGTCTCTCCCCCCGATCCCCGGCCAGTCTCTCCCCCCAATCCCCGGCCAGTCTCTCACACATCCCCGGCCAGTCTCTCACCGATCCCTGGCCAGTCTCTCCCCCCGATCCCTGGCCAGTCTTTCCCCCCGATCCCTGGCCAGTTTCGGCCCCCAATCTCCAGCGAGTCTCTCCAGTCTCCCCGATCCCCAGCCACTCTCTCCCCCCGATCCCCGGCCAGTCTTTGCCCCTGATCCCCGGCCAGTCTCTCCCCCCCGATCCCCGGCCAGTCTCCCCGCCGATCCCCGGCCAGTCTCTCCCCCCGATCCCCTGCCAGTCTCTCCCCCCGATCCCCGGCCAGTCTCTCTCCCCGATCCCCGGCCAGTCTCTCCCCCCGATCCCCAGCCAGTCTCTTCCCCCCGATCCCCGGCCAGTCTCTCCCCCCGATCCCCGGCCAGTCTCTCCCCCCGATCCCCGGCCAGCCTCTCCCCCCGATCCACGGCCAGTCTCTCCCCCCCGATCCCCGGCCAGTCTCTTCCCCCGATCCCCGGCCAGTCTCTCCCCCCGATCCCCGGCCAGTCTCTCCCCCCGATCCCCGGCCAGTCTCTCCCCCCGATCCCCGGCCAGTCTCTCCCCCCGATCCCCAGCCAGTCTCCGCACCCCCCCCCGATCCCCGGCCAGTCTCTCCCCCCGATCCCCGGCCAGTCTCTTCCGCTGTTCCCCGGCGAGTCTCCCCCGGTCCCCGGCCAGTTTCTCCCCCCGATCCCCGGCCAGTCTCTCCCCCGATCCCCGGCCAGTCCCTCCCCCCGATCCCCGGCCAGTCTCTCCGCCGGATCCCCGGCCAGTCTCTTCCGCCCGATCCCCGGCCAGTTTCTCTCGCTGACCCCCGGCGAGACTCTCCAGTCTCTCTCCCCCATCCCCGGCCACTCTCTCTCCCTGATTCCCGGCGAGTCTCTCCCCCCGAACCCCGGCCAGTCTCTCCCCGATACCGGGCCAGTCTCGCCCCCCGATCCCGGGCCAGTCTCGCCCCCGATCCCCGGCCAGTCTCTCCCCCCGATCCCCGGCCAGTCTCTGCCCCCGATCCCCGGCCAGCCTCTGCCCCCGATCCCCGGCCAGTCTCTGCCCCCGATCCCCGGCCAGTCTCTCCCCACCCGATCCCCGGCCAGTTTCTCCCCACCCGATCCCCGGCCAGTCTCTCCCCCCGATCCCCGGCCAGTCTCTCTCCCCGATCCCCGGCCTCTCTCCCCCCAATCCCCGGCCAGTCTCTCCCACCGATCCCCGGCCAGTCTCTCCCCCCGATCCCCGGCCAGTCTCTCCCGCCGATCCCCGGCCAGTCTCTCCCCCGATCCCCGGCCAGTCTCTCCCCCAGATCCCCGGCCAGTCTCTCCCCCCGATCCCCGGCCAGTCTCTCCCCCCAATCCCCGGCCAGTCTCTCCCCCCAATCCCCGGCCAGTCTCTCCCCCCGATCCCCGGCCAGTCTCTCCATTCTCTCCCCCCGATCCCCGGCCAGTCTCTCTTCCCTGATCCCCGGCGAGTCTCTCCAGTCTCTCTCCCTGATCCCCGGCCACTCTCTCTCCCCGATCCCCGGTGAGTCTTTTCGCCCGATCCCCGGCCAGTCTCTCCCCCCCCGATCCCCGGCCAGTCTCTCCCCCCGATCCCCGGCCAGTCTCTCCCCCCGATCCCCAGCCAGTCTCCGCACCCCCCCCGATCCCCGGCCAGTCTCTCCCCCCGATCCCCGGCCAGTCTCTTCCGCTGTTCCCCGGCGAGTCTCCCCCCGGTCCCCGGCCAGTTTCTCCCCCCGATCCCCGGCCAGTCTCTCCCCCGATCCCCGGCCAGTCCCTCCCCCCGATCCCCGGCCAGTCTCTCCGCCGGATCCCCGGCCAGTCTCTTCCGCCCGATCCCCGGCCAGTTTCTCTCGCTGATCCCCGGCGAGACTCTCCAGTCTCTCTCCCCAATCCCCGGCCACTCTCTCTCCCTGATTCCCGGCGAGTCTCTCCCCCCGAACCCCGGCCAGTCTCTCCCCGATACCGGGCCAGTCTCGCCCACCCGATCCCGGGCCAGTCTCGCCCCCGATCCCCGGCCAGTCTCTCCCCCCGATCCCCGGCCAGTCTCTGCCCCCGATCCCCGGCCTCTCTCCCCCCAATCCCCGGCCAGTCTCTCCCACCGATCCCCGGCCAGTCTCTCCCCCCGATCCCCGGCCAGTCTCTCCCGCCGATCCCCGGCCAGTCTCTCCCCCGATCCCCGGCCAGTCTCTCCCCCAGATCCCCGGCCAGTCTCTCCCCCCGATCCCCGGCCAGTCTCTCCCCCCAATCCCCGGCCAGTCTCTCCCCCCAATCCCCGGCCAGTCTCTCCCCCCGATCCCCGGCCAGTCTCTCCATTCTCTCCCCCCGATCCCCGGCCAGTCTCTCTTCCCTGATCCCCGGCGAGTCTCTCCAGTCTCTCTCCCTGATCCCCGGCCACTCTCTCTCCCCGATCCCCGGTGAGTCTTTTCGCCCGATCCCCGGCCAGTCTCTCCCCCCGATCCCCGGCCAGTCTCTCCCCCCGATCCCCGGCCAGTCTCTCCCCCCGATCCCCAGCCAGTCTCCGCACCCCCCCCGATCCCCGGCCAGTCTCTCCCCCCCGATCCCCGGCCAGTCTCTTCCGCTGTTCCCCGGCGAGTCTCCCCCCGGTCCCCGGCCAGTTTCTCCCCCCGATCCCCGGCCAGTCTCTCCCCCGATCCCCGGCCAGTCCCTCCCCCCGATCCCCGGCCAGTCTCTCCGCCGGATCCCCGGCCAGTCTCTTCCGCCCGATCCCCGGCCAGTTTCTCCCCACCCGATCCCCGGCCAGTTTCTCCCCCCAATCCCCGGCCAGTCTCTCCCCCCAATCCCCGGCCAGTCTCTCCCCCCGATCCCCGGCCAGTCTCTCCATTCTCTCCCCCCGATCCCCGGCCAGTCTCTCTTCCCTGATCCCCGGCGAGTCTCTCCAGTCTCTCTCCCTGATCCCCGGCCACTCTCTCTCCCCGATCCCCGGTGAGTCTTTTCGCCCGATCCCCGGCCAGTCTCTCCCCCCGATCCCCGGCCAGTCTCTCCCCCCGATCCCCGGCCAGTCTCTCCGCCGGATCCCCGGCCAGTCTCTTCCGCCCGATCCCCGGCCAGTTTCTCCCCACCCGATCCCCGGCCAGTTTCTCCCCCCAATCCCCGGCCAGTCTCTCCCCCCAATCCCCGGCCAGTCTCTCCCCCCGATCCCCGGCCAGTCTCTCCATTCTCTCCCCCCGATCCCCGGCCAGTCTCTCTTCCCTGATCCCCGGCGAGTCTCTCCAGTCTCTCTCCCTGATCCCCGGCCACTCTCTCTCCCCGATCCCCGGTGAGTCTTTTCGCCCGATCCCCGGCCAGTCTCTCCCCCCGATCCCCGGCCAGTCTCTCCCCCCGATCCCCGGCCAGTCT
Source organism: Somniosus microcephalus (assembly GCF_052327205.1). Classification (NCBI taxonomy): domain Eukaryota; kingdom Metazoa; phylum Chordata; class Chondrichthyes; order Squaliformes; family Somniosidae; genus Somniosus; species Somniosus microcephalus. Next base: position 20,478 of record NW_028226934.1, read on the forward strand.
CTCCCCCCGATCCCCAGCCAGTCTCCGCACCCCCCCCCGATCCCCGGCCAGTCTCTCCCCCCGATCCCCGGCCAGTCTCTTCCGCTGTTCCCCGGCGAGTCTCCCCCCGGTCCCCGGCCAGTTTCTCCCCCCGATCCCCGGCCAGTCTCTCCCCCGATCCCCGGCCAGTCCCTCCCCCCGATCCCCGGCCAGTCTCTCCGCCGGATCCCCGGCCAGTCTCTTCCGCCCGATCCCCGGCCAGTTTCTCTCGCTGATCCCCGGCGAGACTCTCCAGTCTCTCTCCCCAATCCCCGGCCACTCTCTCTCCCTGATTCCCGGCGAGTCTCTCCCCCCGAACCCCGGCCAGTCTCTCCCCGATACCGGGCCAGTCTCGCCCCCCGATCCCGGGCCAGTCTCGCCCCCGATCCCCGGCCAGTCTCTCCCCCCGATCCCCGGCCAGTCTCTGCCCCCGATCCCCGGCCTCTCTCCCCCCAATCCCCGGCCAGTCTCTCCCCCCAATCCCCGGCCAGTCTCTCCCCCCGATCCCCGGCCAGTCTCTCCATTCTCTCCCCCCGATCCCCGGCCAGTCTCTCTTCCCTGATCCCCGGCGAGTCTCTCCAGTCTCTCTCCCTGATCCCCGGCCACTCTCTCTCCCCGATCCCCGGTGAGTCTTTTCGCCCGATCCCCGGCCAGTCTCTCCCCCCGATCCCCGGCCAGTCTCTCCCCCCGATCCCCGGCCAGTCTCTCCCCCCGATCCCCAGCCAGTCTCCGCACCCCCCCCGATCCCCGGCCAGTCTCTCCCCCCGATCCCCGGCCAGTCTCTTCCGCTGTTCCCCGGCGAGTCTCCCCCCGGTCCCCGGCCAGTTTCTCCCCCCGATCCCCGGCCAGTCTCTCCCCCGATCCCCGGCCAGTCCCTCCCCCCGATCCCCGGCCAGTCTCTCCGCCGGATCCCCGGCCAGTCTCTTCCGCCCGATCCCCGGCCAGTTTCTCTCGCTGATCCCCGGCGAGACTCTCCAGTCTCTCTCCCCAATCCCCGGCCACTCTCTCTCCCTGATTCCCGGCGAGTCTCTCCCCCCGAACCCCGGCCAGTCTCTCCCCGATACCGGGCCAGTCTCGCCCCCCGATCCCGGGCCAGTCTCGCCCCCGATCCCCGGCCAGTCTCTCCCCCCGATCCCCGGCCAGTCTCTGCCCCCGATCCCCGGCCTCTCTCCCCCCAATCCCCGGCCAGTCTCTCCCACCGATCCCCGGCCAGTCTCTCCCCCCGATCCCCGGCCAGTCTCTCCCGCCGATCCCCGGCCAGTCTCTCCCCCGATCCCCGGCCAGTCTCTCCCCCAGATCCCCGGCCAGTCTCTCCCCCCGATCCCCGGCCAGTCTCTCCCCCCAATCCCCGGCCAGTCTCTCCCCCCAATCCCCGGCCAGTCTCTCCCCCCGATCCCCGGCCAGTCTCTCTTCCCTGATCCCCGGCGAGTCTCTCCAGTCTCTCTCCCTGATCCCCGGCCACTCTCTCTCCCCGATCCCCGGTGAGTCTTTTCGCCCGATCCCCGGCCAGTCTCTCCCC